>NC_043979.1:46168331-46261572 GCF_902148855.1 Sphaeramia orbicularis | reverse complement strand
AGATTTCCTTTTCTTATTTGTCAGACAGATCTGTCTGACAAATAAGAAAAGGAAATCTGTATAAGTTCTAGTAGACAGTATGAACCTAATTGGACTATCACTCCTTTAAATAGAAATCTCTCTCCATTCCATGTTCTTCAGATCAAATCCATCCTGGGTTGTATACATCTAGAGAAGATACGATATACACTTCAGGGCTCCAAGACCAAATTTTACACAATCTGGACCCCTTTTCTCTCTTATGCTAGAGATCTAAATTTCCCTGCTCTTCCTGATTGATTCGTCTTGTCATTTGTCCTCACATATGTGGCCATGCCTCCCGCTGGACTGGAATGAGCTAAACCTAATTTACCCCTGAACGTATAAGAGCCTGAGATTATGTGCGTAATGAGGCACCTTAAACGCTGAGATAGACCATGTTATTTAGATGTTAGACCATGTTATTTGACCTACATAGGACCGTATAACTGTACTCTTTAATGTCGAAGTACTGTTTGTTTTTGTGTTTTATTCTTTGCTGAGATTTTATTTTGCTTTTATATATTGCTGTCACCTTGGTTACTGGCTTTCTATCTTTTCATACACAAAGGCATGTTGTTTACATGTAACATGTGACAGAAAAAAACTCAATACATGTGGTTCCAGGCACAACAAACCCCACCCCTAGCATGTGTTTGTAGTTTATTTTGGCATCGATCCAGCTGATGTCATCATGTCTATGCATGTGCTGATGTCACATCAACTGCCTCTATATATGTGCCAAGTTTGAAGTAAATTGAAACAAATTTTTGTTTTTATAGACATATGAAATTTCATAAGTAAATGGGGAAAAAAAAAAGCTTTAAAAAATTCATTAAAAAATATGAACTTTGACCTACTTTTCCAAAATGTAAACACATCTATTCTTGGTCACTGGTAATCTATAAACCCAATTTGGTATGAATTCAACCAATAATTTTGCTGCTACAGACATTTGAAATTTCACCCATTTTAAGTAAATGGGGAAAAAATTGATTTTAAAAATTCATAAAAATTTAAAGTTTGACCTATTTCTCTCAAAATGTAATGACATCTATTCTGGGTCACTGATAATCTATAAGCCCAATTTAGTATGAATTTAACCAATAGTTTTAAGTTGCAACAGACATTTGAAATTTCACCCATTATAAGTAAGTGGGTTAAAAAAATAAATAATTAAATAATAAAAAATTTAAAAATTCCTAAAAAACGGAAGCTATGACCTATTTTTCCAAAAATGTAATGACAGCCATTCTGGGTCACTGGCAATCTATAAACCCAGTTTGGTATGAATTCAGCCAACAATTTTGTTGCTAGAGACATTTGAAATTATGCCCATTATAAGTAAATGGGGAAAACAACGATTTTAAAATTTCATAAAAAATTTGAACTTTGACCTACTTTTCAAAAAATGTAATCAGATCTGTTCTGGGTCACTGGCAATCTATAAACCCAATTTGGTATGAATTTAACCAATAGTTTTGCTGCTAGAGTGTTAACAAACAACAAAACCAAACCAAAAACAGGGTGAAAATAAACTGGGAAAAAAAAAAAAAATGAAAAAAAACCCCCACCAGAATTCATTGGGTCCACCACATCCTTTTGTCCATATCATGTAGATAATGTTAGTTTTCGTAGCTTTGTTATATTGGTGTATTGATGGACTTTCTTGCTAATCTCATTACAACATTACAAAATGTTTAGAACAGACATAAGTTCTGAAAAATATTCCGGCGTCTGTGAATATAGGTCTGTTGAAACAGTCAGGAAAAGCAACATTCTGTCCAGTCAGAGTGCATTTAAAGTATTCCCCAGCGGCTTCTTAACTTGTTCTAGTTGTCAAGTTTTGGTCGGCGATGAGGGGAGGCGGATGAATTTTTGGAACGCATTTCTTAATAAATGTGCACAGTGCATCGTGGGATTTTGTCATTGCATCGCTGGAAAGTGGAGCAGAGATGAAACTTTGCACAATTCGATTCAGGTTAAGAAAACTTTGTAGGTCACAAGGGAATGGAAAATTTGTCTTTGAGCTGACTCACAAGTAAAAACTAACGGTGAATATAGACTCGCATCTGTATTTCCCAGCAGTGTAGGTGTTTTTGTCTCTGGCAAATGCAACATGAAACCCCATCTCTGGTATTTTCATTTTTATGGGAGATGATGCGAAAACAATTGAATAACGTAGAATGTAAAAATGTATATTGGCTTTGAAAACCCTAGTGCATTGTTCATTCATAAAATACTTCTTATGCAATTAGATTATTGTGCTTTTCATAGGTTAAATATGCAGACAGGCTTCTATTTTATTATGAAACTGACATTCCAGCAAATTTCCACGTTGTTATGCTGAACTGAAAGCCTTGATATATATTTTACTGTCAGTTTTCTCTTTGTTCTCTCAGTAGATGTGATGGAATATAACAGACAGTATAAGGGTGTTTGTACATTTATAGCTATTTTCTTCCGGACTAAGTCAAAGCTAATACCAAAAGAAGGTCCTGTGTTGTGAACTAATATAGATTATTTTGATTTGTACTGATTTTTGAATATATGAATGTTTCTGTTTTAATGCTGCAGTGTCGATACACCGCTGCAGAGTTGCACTGTTTCCTCATTTTCTGTGTCCACATACTCTCATATTCCTGTATACTGTCACTCATCTGTTTTGCCGTGGGCTTAAGAATGCTCAGTGGGTCAGTGTATCTTTTGGTAATTGGATTTTATTTTCAGAAACAAAAGAAAAACTAGTGGCTAATTGATTTTTGTTTTAAATTAGAAGAATTAAAATTGAATTTCAAGGCGTTTTTCTTTTTCAGTGTCAAAACAGATAAACCAAATTTTAAAATAACAGGCTGATTTTTGTTTTCTCTTTCTAATAACAAAAAAGAAAATTACTACCTGACAGAAATGGAAAAACTGACCAAAAATGCCTTTTTTTTTTGTTTTTTTTTTTCATTTTCTGAGACCAGATGTTGTTACGAATCTTCCAGTTTGTATGAAATCTGGAGTTCGTAGACATTCGTGGAGGGGAGCATGTCTACAATATCCAGATTTCGCACAAGCAAGAAGATTCATACAAACCCATCGTTAGTAAGAATCTTTGTGACCTAGGCATTAGCGCTCTTTCTTTGAAAATGACAACATTTGGTCTCAGAAAATGAAAATAACAGACATTTTTGGTCTGTTTTTCCATTTCTGACAGGTAGTAACTTACTTTTTTGTTATTAGAAAGAGAAAATGAAAATCCACCTGTTTTTTTTTTTTTTTTTCAAATTTGGTTTATCTGTTTTGACACTGAAAAAGAAAACGCCTTGAAAGTCAATTTTAATTGTTCTATTTTGAAACGAAAATCAATTTAACCTCTAGTTTTTCTTTTGTTTCTGAGAAGAAAATCCAATAATCAAACAAAAGATACACTGATTTAGGTGCAAGCTTTCTGAAACGAGTTTAACAGAGATAATATTTCGCTTTGGAATGAAAAATGCTTTTAACTAAGGTGAACTTGTTTTAGCATTAGCATTAGCATACATTAGGAGCAGTGGGCTGCCACTGAAGGTGCTCATGGACCAACTTCAGATCTTAATCAACACTGCTGTCAGGGGTAGCGACCCAAGAATAAACCCATATGCACCTGTTTTTAACCCTTTAACCCCTGAGACATTATTTCAGTGAAACAGGCTGCTGTGAATTTTGCAGGTTTTGAGTATGTGTTTGTGTTCCTTTTCTTCAGTGGTTTTCGTTTTACTGTGTGTTAGAGTGTGTGTTTAGAGTCAAAACAGGTGGAATTACAGAAGAAGACAAAGACAGGAATTGGAGTTTGACAGGTTTGGACTAAATAAGGCACTCAGAATGTACATGAACTGTGAACTGGAAAACACTGAACAACAAGTATTTGACTTTGGCCCAGTAGTTTCTGTTTTGGGGCTCTTTTTTTCTAAATCGGTCCAGCTGCTTTTTGGCATCTGGTCGAACTCCAAAAAGCTCTGAGCAAAACTCGGCAAAAACAACAGTTAAAAAAAAAAGAAAATACAGGAAAATCACATAATTGCAACCAACAGTAAAAATAAAAAACGACAGGAAAACAGTGTAAGAAAAAGCCTAAACTGTTTTATTTTTATAGCGAGCCTCACTCACTGCTCTGTGTTTTACCCTCCATTACACAGGTGGCGGGGGGGTGAATTGAGCTGCTCAGATCGAAGAACAAGGTCTATTCTATCAGCACATTTTGAAATTTTTCCTATTCATCAGACAGTTGAATTTTTATCAACATTTAAAATTAATCCTACTTTATGCCTGATGAGTGTCATACCTTCTAATATTATTGATTGTATTTGTTTATTTATTTATTTATTCTCAGATTGGGATGCATAATTTGTAGGGTGGGAATTGTATTTATGTTGTGTAGAAAATTTAAAAGCATTGTTTTTTTTTTTCTTGTATGACTGTCACTTTTTTTTTTTTTTTTTTTTTACCTTGATTCCAATAAAAAAAAAACATTGAAAAAAATGAAATAACTCATACATTCAGAACACTCACCACAGACACGTCAGGGGTTAAAGGGGTAGAACAGGTGAAGTCAACACAGAAAGGCTCTGAGAGTTCAAATGAGACTCAAACTCAGAACCTTCTTGCTGTGAGACCACTACGCCACCATGAATAGGGGTGTAAGAAAATGTTGGTTCTGCAATATATCGCGATATTTCATTTCACAATACTGTGTCAATATTAAAAAGTACTGTATCAATATTTTTAGGTATTTATTCAAATGCAGATATTGTGGAGGTTCATTTTTATTGTTTTGTTTATATTTTATTTATTTAACACTCTTTTGTTAAATAATGTTTGTTCTTTTGTTGGAATTGCATAAAAATAACGTTACGATGTTAGCTTTGAACTAATAGAATATGAACAGTTGAACAGGATCTTAAACTGTAATGTCTGTAAAACAGAATTTAACTTTTAACAGGAAAATTTTGTGATATAGCATTAGATCCTGTTGTGATTAAACAAAAATGTGTTTAGTATTTGTGCAGATTTCTGGTGTAATTCAGTTTCTTCAAGGAAATAATCATTAAAAAAAAGAAACATCCAAAAGTGGCCCTTTTAACAGTATCGCGATATATCGTGATATATCGTATCGTGATCCTAGTATTGTGATTTGTATCATATTGCCAGATTCTTGCCAATACACAGCCCTAACCATGAAACACCAGTATTTATTAAGATTTATTTGTGTCAAAACCAGAACTTCCAGTATCGTAACTGTAACTGGTGCATTTTTCCATGAGCGATACAGTTTTGTACGTTTGGCCACATTTCAATCCATTCCAATGAACAGCATCAAGATGGTCTGGGACCTCCTCCTTAGGGTCTCGATGTTGTTGTTTTTGTACAAACAGCTCGACAAGTCTACAAGGTTGAGTTCAATTGGCTTTAAAAAGCAGAGGTTTTTTTTCGCAGATAGCTTTAAGATGACAGGATACGTAGGCAGAGTCCTTATTTGTGGTTCAAGTTCGTGACTATTCGGTCTCGCAGGACGTGAGGATGTACCCGGTTGGAGTAAGGCTGTCATCGGGTAACTATTTCAGTCTTCATCCTCCTCCTTTCCTTAATCTCTGTTATCATTCATCAGAGAAAATTTTCAAGGGATTGGAATTACACGGACAGGCGCATGTTTTTATGTCATTTTAATGCCATGGCGCGCTGCCCTGAGTGCACATTTTCAACCAAAACAACCCCCCCCCCCCCAAAGACTGAAAAGGAAAGAAATCCAATCGAGTCAAAAGATTTTTTATTCCAGAACTGTAGTGAATGGTGCCAGATCTGTAGACATAGATGAGTTCAACCCCTAAACTTCCTACGGTAACCCACACTGTTTGTATTTTAACCCTTTAGGCACCAGAGTTTTTTTTTTTAATATTCAATTTTGATATTAAGCTACATAGTCTTTTTTGTGTACTGTATAATGATTTTTTGTCAAAGTCTAAAACTGAACATAAATGCAGTCACAACCAGCACCTACTGAAAAGTATGTGGAGTCCAAAATGAACGAGTGAATAGAAATTAACCCTTTCGGCACCAGAGTTGTTTTTTTTTTTTTTTTTTTTAAATATTCAATTTTAATATCAAGCTACATAGTCTTTTTGTGTACTGTATTAATTATGTTCTGTCAAAGTCTGAAATTTAACATAAATTGTCACAACCAGCACATACTGAAAAGGATGTGGAGTCCTTTAGTCACCAGAGATTTTTTTTTTTTTTTTTTTTTTTTTAATTCAATTTTGAAATCGACATTTCAAAAAGCTGTATCTTGGAAGTGGTGCGAAATAAAGTCATACTATAAATGGGAAAAATATTGGGTTTAACTCAGAGTTTATGGTGTTTTGCTATTGTTGTGTATAGGTTGTTCTCATGCAAAGATAATATAAATTAACCCTTTAGGTGCTGGATTTTAAGAAAATATTTAATTTTCATGTTAAGATTTCAAAAAGCTGTATCTTGGTAGTGTTTAGAGATAAAGTCATACTGTAAATGAGAAAAATAATTTGTTTCACCCAAAGTTTAAGATGGGAGTAAATGTACTCATCTAATTTGCATATTGTGACTCATCTAATTTGCATATTGTGACATCACATGGCAGCGGCCATATTGAATTATGTAACTTTTGGTAAAACTGAACTTTGAACATATTTACATGGAAGTTTTCTTGGATTTTTGATTTTTTTGTCATCTTATCCTTAAAATAAATGTACTTAAACATTAGTAAAAAGTAAAAATGCAGTAAGTTTGAGTATCTTTTTATCCAAATCTGTCCTTATCTATTCAAACTAAAACAAATCAACTTTACTTACTTACTAAACCAGCTCAGGACCACACCTTTAAACTGGATTTACTTCTTCACTTTCAATAGAAACATGAAATGGTGTTAGGACTGAAGGGGCTCGTGTCTGCCATCTATAGGTGGGATGTGGTAACAAGATGTGGCAACTCTATCTGGAGTTATGGTCTGTTTCATTCAGTGATGTTGCTTGTCGTAATATTGCAACTTGGGCGTTTAAAGGTTAATTATTTAGTAAAGTAAACCAGTGAATGCATGACTAGAGCGAAGCAATACTTAGGTTTTAACCAAATGAGACTGAATCATAATTAAACTGACTCTAACGGGACCTCGACAGCTTCTCTTTAACACAACAAAAGCATATGAACGCTGCATAGATAGAAGTGATCTGCTCATACACCTGTCCTTGGCTCGATGCTGAATATCTACCAATCTTGAATGTCACCTGTTCATGGAGTTAATACTGTCACATAAAAGACACTGCATCAACAGAAGTCGATGGGTGCGCTGTCGCTGCGCTGGAGTGTATCTGTATACATTGGCTGGTCATGTCCTATATTCCAGAGGGTGGGCCTTAGCACAGTGGACTGAGCAGCTTCTCATGGGCTGTACCAAGTCAGGCCAGCAAACAGGGGTGGTCTCATTGTGTGCACGAGCAGTCGTTAAAGCTCATGTGGAAAATACATGTTGCTTTACCTTTTACTGAATTGTTATATGTTTGAACTTGAACTGTATACAGGAAAATACAGCACGAATTACCCAGAATCCAGTGAGTACGCTGCACGCGAGTTTCCGCATTCAGTTTTCAGGGATGTGTGACAAAAGACATGAGGAGTGACTGGATTTCTTGTGATATCAAGCATTTTGTGAATATGCAGCTCATATTAGTACTGGAACCAAATCCTTTTATCTTTTAGTGTGTGTTGGAGTCTGGTTTTGGTTGATTCACTTGGTTTATTTGCTCTTTATTTTTATTTATTTATTTTTTTTGTGAGGAACCCTTTACTCCAATATGTTTTCTAACGTAATAAATGCAGAATGTATATATAGCGTCTGCTAAAAACCTCCTGAATTTAGTAGTGTAAGTATTAGACCTTAGTTCTTGTTTAATTCCCACCTCATCCACCCTCATCCACCTTCTCTCATGTGTTTTCTTTTCTGTATCTGTCTCTACTTTTTGCTCGAATATTTGTTCTTTATTTGCCTTTTGTATTAACTCTATATGTTTTACCCCGTTTATTGTGTGTTTGTCCTAGGCTGCTTATTGTAAAACGTCTTTGAGTACTTAGAAAAGTGCTATATAAAACCGATGTATTATTATTATTATTATTATGATTATTAATTTTATTTAATTTACTTGTATTTTTATTAAACTGGTTCAAGCACATCCTGAACTTAACACTGTATATGTCACAGTAATGATTAGGGTGTAAGAAAATATTGGTTCTGCAATTAATCGTGATATTTCATTTCACAATACTGTATCGCTATTAAAAATTACTGTATCGATATTTTAGGTATTTATTCAAATGCAGATATTGTGGAGGTTCATTTTTGTTTTTGTTTTTTGTTTTTCTTTTTGTTTTATTTTATTTATAATTTAACACTCTTTTATTAAATAATGTTAGTTCCTTTGTTGGGATCGCACAAAAATACTGTTCTGATGTTAGTTTCTGAACTAATAGAATATGAACATTTTGAACAGGATCTTAAACTGTATATGTCTGTAAAACAGAATTTCAGTTTGAACGCAGGGAACATTTTGTGATTTAACATTAGATCCTGTTGTGATCAAATAAAAATGTGTTCAGTATTTGTGCAGATTTCTGGTGTAATTCAATTCTTCAAGGACATAATCATTTAAAAAAAGAAAGAAAAAAAAAAAGTCCTTTTTAACAGGATCGTGATATATTGTGATATATCATATCGTGATCCAAGTATTGTGAGTTGTATCGTACCGCCAGATTCTTGCCAATGCAAATCCCTAGTAATGATCATATTCCTCCATAAACACCTTCTTCTGCACAGAACAGCACATCCACTTTATATTTATCTGCAATGCTTGAATAAGAAACAGATCACTTGTGTCGCATTTAGTTAGAAATGGTCTGGAAAAGGTCTTAAAGGCAGTCGGTTTAAGTGTCCGATACCTGTAGACGCTCTGGAATGAATACTGTGTAATGTATATGTTAAGAAGTGAAGAAGAGCCTTAGGAACCTTCCAGTAACGTCGCCTCTGCCTCGTGTTCATACCACGATGCTCCAAATGAAATGTCCTCGGAGCAGCTTCAATAATAACACTGATCCCAGAGAAAGCGTACGTGTAAGTAAATATTATATTAAAGAGATGAATGAGACAAGCCTTGTGTATTGGCGTTCTCTCCCTCATTTGCTTTTTTCCTCTCTCCACCGGTCTCCCTGTAATTCTCCACCTGGTGGTTTCTTCTCTCCACCCCCCACCCCCCCCACCTCTGCAAGCCATACATTGCCGCTGTTGAGCGTGTTTGTGTGTGCGTGCGTGTGTGTGTGTGTTTGTGTGTCTGGGAAGTGATCAGTATAGCATGTGGAATGAGAAACCGAAGACGGAGAGCGCTTTGAAAGAAAACGAGCAGCCATAGTTTTTTTGAGGCGACTGCAGCCGGTGGGAATGGAGGAGCCCGAGGAGACGGCGGATTGTGTTTTTCAGAGGTCTGGCTCTGCTGCGCTGCCGTCGCTGCTGCTTTTTCTCTTCCTCTTCGGCGACTGAAGGCTCTGTCAACCCCGCTGTACGTCACATACTGAGGCGGTGAGGGTCACAAGGTGCGGGAGAGGCCGACCTGGTCTACAGGTGTGGGCGGATTCAACTCGGAGTTTGTTTAGCAGCGGCACGTTTATTTATTTGGTGTTATTTACTCTGAGGGTGAAACTTGTGATATTAGGGCCTGTTGTAATACAGTTTTATATTGGGATAAATATCCTTGCATTGGTTAGTTTGGTTTAAATTGTTATATTTGCTTCTAAATGCCTCAGAGATGGTTTTTACTTCCATATCTTTTGTTTTTTTTTTATCCATGAATATGATTTTAAATGTTCTACCTTTACTAAATTTTAAGAAAATATTTATTGTATATCTCAAAAAAGCATGAACAGGACACCTTACAGCTGTAGACATGATGTGTCCCAATATTTTTGTCCATACAGTTTTTAAAACCTCAATATTTTCCTCAATAAAGTTTAATGGGATATTTTTCTTCCTCAGTGAGATGTGAAGAAAGAGATAGTTAGTTATGGTAGAAAATTATTATTTTACAGTCAGAGCAGGAAAAATATTTAGAAATGTAATTAAAAAACATTTAAAATCATAGTCAGTGATTTAAACAAAAAAAATCATTGTTGAGAGAAATCGTGTGAAATCCATCTCTGAGTCATTTCTGTCAACATTGAATTTTTTTTTTTACCCTTGACTGTGATTTTAAATGTTCTTCCTCTAAATTTCTAAAATATTTTCATGCTCTGACTGTAAAAAATAATTTTCTACCACAACTAACTATCTACTTTCTTCACATTTCACTGAGGAAGAAAAATCTCCCATTAAACTTCAAGGAAATATTCATGTTTCTAAACTATATGGACATAAATATTGGGATACATCATTTCTACAGCTGTAAGATGTCCTGTTCATGATGATTTTAGAAAAAAACAGCAATATTTCCTTAAAGTTTAATGGTTTTTCTTTTCTAGTAGAAAGTAGACGGTTAGTCGTACAGTCAGAGCATGAAAAATATTTTAGAAATTTATAAATTTTATTAGTTATTTATCATTTTGTCATACGGAACATAAACAACAGTCGGCAACAGATAATAGTTACAATCTAATAGTAATGATAATTTAGGTTACAGTTATGAAATCACAGTCAAGTTACCCAGTTAATTAGGAAATATTGATGTCTTTCCTTGAAGTTTCATGGGAGATTTTTTTTCCCTAAGATGTGAAGAAAGTAGATGGTTAGTATGATGGTAGATTTTGTCTGCGCATAATAATTTTCCAACCACAACTAATCATCTACTTCTGTATGTATAAGAGAAGAGAAGTCAAATAGATGGTTAGCAAAAAAAATTATTAAAAAGTATATAGTTTTATCTTGGGATAAATATCATTGCATTGGTTAATTTGGTTTTAAATTGTTATATTGCTTCTAAAATGCCTTGGAGATGGTTTTTATGGTCATTTCTGTCAACATTGATTTTTTTTTTACCCATGGCTATGATTTTAAATGTTCTGCCTCTAAATTTCTAAAATATTTTCATGCTCTGACTGTAAATACAAAAATTTACAGGGGGCGGGACCTAAAGTGGCTCATTTGCATTTAAAGGGCCAGCGCTCAAAAGGACCTTTCTTGTGTCATTACTGAGAAATAGGGTTGAAGATGGACCTGTGGAGTTGAATTAATGAAGAATCCGACCCAAGCAGAGCATTTACAGTTTATGGAGACCACAGGGAAATGTTGGAAATTGAAGAATACCATTTAAAAAAGCAAAATATTACTCCTTTTAAGGGCTCATATTTAGGTAGACCCACTTTTATTAGTCTTTGGTACCTTTATTGTGTATTTGGACTCTAATACTGCTGTGTGATAAAGAAGGAGGTGGATGTGTGAGGGAATGAATGTATGGATGTTGATATGTGAGTGATGCATATTTTGGTTTAATTATATATTTAGTATTTTATAGTTATTATTACTATTTATTACTATTACTATTTATGAGTCCGTATCCTGATAGTCCACCTAAAATTTCATTGTACATTCTGTATAATGACAATAAAATATCGTAATAGTCCATGACGTTTGAATTTGAACCCTCCAGGTGCTGCAAAACTATCTTCATATTCATTCTGGCAAAAATTGAGTGGATTTCTATAACCTGTTTTAATTCCTTCTTAATTTGTTGTGTCCACAATATTGCACAAAATAAGGTCCAGACTTCAGATGAACATTTCGCCAGTACGACATAATTATTTGTCAGCAGGCAGCGTTTTAGTCCATTCTGAAATATGTCCAAACCTAAAATGTTCAGTTGTTGTTGAACGGGACAGAGCAGCACAGCCAACAACCTGGAGGGGGTGGGGCCTGAAGTGGCTCATGTGTATTTAAAGGGCCAGCGCTCCAAACCACTTTTCTAGTGTCATTCCTCAGAATAGGGTTGAGATGGACCTGTGGAGTTGAATGAATGAAGAATTCACACCCAAGCAGAGCATTTACAATTTATGGAGACCACAGGGAAATGTTGGAAAATGAGAATTCCATTTAAAAAAAAAAAAAAAAAAAAAAAGGCAGCAAAATATCACTCCTTTAAATATCATATGTAAATGCAAAACGTTCACAGTGTAAAGCAGTTTTTTTTGTGCTATTTGAGTACTTTTAAATAAGTAAACAAGCTTAATACCTCTTCCATTATTTAGATTTTCTTCAGCTTGAGAGACAGGAAGTTAGTTTTTAATGTAGATGGAAGAGAAGGTTAGACCAATTGCACAATTTAGTTTTCGAGCACAGGACTGACCTTTCATTAAATAAATGTACACATTAGATAGATACACATCTGTACTCTAGATTCAGACTGTTGAATTGGCTGATGTAATAAAATAAGTGAACATTTTGTAGAGACACTTAAAATACCACAGCCAGTATTTCATCAGCATTCAACCCTCTGTTTGTAGACCTATTTATGCTCATGTACACTCAGTATGTGCTCAGAGTAATTGTTCATGCATATGTGAATTTTCACACTTCGCCGGGTGCAAATTGGGTACGATTGAAAAAAAAAAAATCAAGTTTTTTTTTTTTTTTTTTTTACAGGAGGAGACACCTGTGTCACTCTGTTGTGCAGTTTTAGAAGGAAAAGAAGCTACAGACGGAGGATGTAAATTGAAAATGCTGCAAAACTTCATTCTGTATTCGTTTATAACAATAGTGAGCAACCATAGCATCCAGTCCAACGTGTCTTTTACTGGTGACAGGTACATGTTCTTATGTAGGACAACTGGTGTTGTGTATAGACACTGCGCTGTATGTAAATAGGACGGCCGCACAATGGGAAAACATGTGCGTCCGTCCTTCACCTTCACATATTTATCCACCCAATCTAACACTTTCATGCTTCCTTTCATTGAGAACATTTCCTGATGAGCTTTCACAATAAAGGGACACCGCTGCTCAGCACTGACGACGCTTTTATATGTGACATTGTTATTTAATGTTTAGTATGTGAAGGTGTCCACAGTAGGTCGACGGTAGTTCAAGGTGGACACATAGTGACTATCAGGCCGATTGTTAACATTTGGTAGATTCAGCCGTGTAGTATGTGTTGTTGTAGGTTGTTCTCAAGCAAAGACAATGTAAATTAACCCTTTTGGTGCTGGAATTAAAAAAAAAAAAAAAAAAAAAATCAATTTCGATATCAAGATTTCAAAAGCTGTATCTTGGAGGTGAGTAGAGATATAGTAAATGACAAAAATATTGGTTGTGATGGAGAAAATGTACTCATCTAATTTGCATATTGTGACATCACAGGGCGGTGGCCATATTGGATTGCATAACTTTTAGTAAAATTGAACTTTGAACATATTTCCATGGGAATTTTCTTTGTGTTTTTGTTTTTTGTTATCTTATCCATAAAATAAACTTAAACATTAGTAGAAGTAGTGTTGTATTTAAGACCGGCTAGACCAGGGGTGTCCAATCCTGGTCCTCGAGAGCCGGTATCCTGCACGTTTTAGATGTATCCCTCTTCAAAGACACCCGATTTAAATGATAAGCCTATCGTCAAGCTCTGCAGAAGCCTGATAATGACCGTCACGTGTGCCGGAAGAAGGAAATATCTAAACATGAGGATACCGGCCCTTAAATGGTGTTGGGGTTGAAGGGGCACATGTCCACCATCATATTGGTGGGGAGGTGGTAACAAAATGTGGCAACTCTATCTGGAGTTACGGTCTGTTTCAGCCAGTTGTGTTGCTTATTGCCACTTTTGCACTTAAACTTAAGAAGGTGGTGAATTGTGTGCTCATTACTGCTTGAGAGATTTCTTTATTTCTTTATTAGTTTTGATGCTGCACACCACAGCAGCTACTCTTCCTGGGGGCATTAACAACATAAAAACAAAGCACCATAATTTATCAAGATGTGCACACACGCAACCCAAAAACCTAAATTCAACAGCAAGCACACAATGCAAAACAATCACAATAACAGTAATAGTACCAACAACAACAACAAAAAGAATAGATAATAAACAATAAAATAAAACCCAAAAAACAAAAACAGTGCCACAACAAACAAAACAAAAACAGACCATCTAGATGACGTGCAATAGCTAAGTTATTCTTGGGTAAATATGAAAATTCTTAACCTTTAGAAAAACCAACTGCTTGAAATTAAAAACCGTGGCCGTGTATTCCATGCTACCATTGCCCTGTATTGCACACTTCCCAGTATTTAATGGTAAATGATGGTAAACTACAAAAGCACTCGGAGAGCGCAGACCTCCGCCAAGGCAGATCAGTGCCCCCCCCCCCTCCCCAAACACCCCCTGATTGCCACCAAAATTTAATCATTTGTTCCTTGTGCCAGTATCACCATTTCCTCAAAATTTCATCAAAATCCCTCCATAACATTTTGAGTTATCTTGCTAACATACAAACAAACAAACAGCAAACCAAGATGAAAACATAATAAAAAACACAAGACGAGGAAATGCATGGAAAAATGTTTGGAGCGTGACATCAAGTGCTTAAAAAAAATAACTGAACTGCGGCTGGAGAGCGAACACATACACATCATTACATCAGAGACACACCGCAGCAACTCATCTATTGGTTTCACTATGAACGACAAGTTTTTTTTTCCCAAATAAGCAGTTGACTCACCTTCTCATTCCGCCTGCAGACTCTTAGTCCACATTGAAAACACCTCTCACCCAAACTCTACACTTTTCCCTCTTTCTTTTTTTGTGTGTGTTTATTTGCAGTGCAATTTGTGCTGAAAATAAAATAAGCTGCCGGTTGATATCCGTGTTTGTTTTGGTGCAACAACTCACCCCAGTTGGCAGCTGTTCAGCGTTAGTTTGGGTCGTCCGCTAACTGAACATCTAGCTGTTACTGACCAGTCGACAAATGTGGTTGTGTAGTTGGTTTTACTAGTAGATCTCCTTTATTATTTCAGCTTCTGTTTACGGGTGTGAAGTCAGCACAGTTAACCCCTGAGATGTTTCAGAAAGTAGTTTTGTTTTTACAGTTCTGTTGAAAAGTGCTTAAGAAGTGCAACCAATGTGGCTCTACGACTTTCAGGTTCCACATTCAGTCCAAAGTGGATCAGACCAGTAAAATAAGAGCATAATAGTCTGTAAATAATGACAACTCCAATTTTTCCTCTTTTAGTGGAAAAAAATAACATTAAAGCCAAATCAAACCGATATCTCAAATCGTTTGTGCCATCTGCCGTTAAGTTTTTAAATGGCCTGTAGGCGAGTTTGTTGGGAACAGTGCACTTGTAAACTAAGATGACTTATTTATTTATTTATTGTATTATGTGAGTTCGATTGTTTTGGGTGATA
Source organism: Sphaeramia orbicularis (assembly GCF_902148855.1). Lineage (NCBI taxonomy): Eukaryota > Metazoa > Chordata > Actinopteri > Kurtiformes > Apogonidae > Sphaeramia > Sphaeramia orbicularis. The sequence continues at coordinate 46,246,129 of NC_043979.1, read as the reverse complement.
TGTGAGATACATACACTTCTGTTGCAAATTAAATTGCCCTTTGGGGACGTTAAAGCTGGTATTTACATCTTACCCAGGGACAACAGTTGAAAAATAGCTTTTTTGCTAATACTGGCACAATGACAGAAATGTTCATTAATGTGTACTGTCCCTGCTAAGTAAACAATATAAATAAATAAAAAATAAATAAAGAATTTTCAATTCAATTCTGAAATATTACATTTACAACAGGGTTTCTGCTTGTCATTAAAAAGCATTAAAAGTCATTAAATAGATTTTGTGAAAATTAAGGCCTTAAATGGCATTAAAAAGCATTAAATTCGATGTCCAGAGGCATTAAAAAAATTAAATATACTTGATGGAAAAAAAAAGCATCGTTATTCACAATTTATTTTGATTATATAAATATTTAATAATTTTGATCAGAAGTATAGTGTGATGATTGACAGACTGAACCCTTTAATTGGCTATTGTTTACTTGCTTGGAGTGTAACGTGCTGGGATCGTGCTCATGCTGTGGCGAAAGAGTGGAGGGAATATTAGCAAATGTCGAAAAAATGGGAAATTGCAACTTTCAGCAGAAGCGATTGGAGGAGGAACTATTCAGAACCTGGTTAAAGCCTGTTGATGGTAAACTGTCATAAAACTATATATAAATCTGTGTCAGCAGTTGGACATGGGCATTAAATTTTTCAAAGTGGCATTAAAAAGGGCTATAACCTCCTAAGAGCCACTGTCCACATTTGTGGACAAGAGTTTCACAACTTTATAGAAAAAAACAAAAAAGAAAGAAAGAAAAGAAAACTGTCCACCACAAAGAATATTCCATAAAAAATTTAAAAACTGCATCTGAAAAAACTGTTGCATCATGATGTTTGCAACATAGGCACTTTTTAAATAAAAAAACAAAAAAAAGCTGGTACTTTGCTGACATTTCCTGGGTCTTAGGAGGTTAAAAAGCATTACATTGCATTTGCAGATACCTGCATGCAGAAACCCTGTACAAACTATCCAAACAAAAAATTATGTAATAAACTGAATAATCTGAAAAAACTGAAATTTCTTAAGAAAATTCTGTGCAATTTTAACAATATGATGCCTCAGTTTATTGTTCATACATATGCATTACAGATTGGATCTACAACGGTCCAAAACATTTAGTAACAGGTAGAATATTGTTAAAATTGCACTTTAGACATTTCAGATTGTTCATATCTGTTCAGGTTATTCACATAGTTTGTTAATGTGAATATTTTCATAAATTAATGTTATTTTTTGCGCTAAAATGAAGAAAAATTTGCAGTTTTCATATTTATAGGTATGATCTAATATAATTTTTTCACATTAAACCAAGAAGAAAATTTGGAGTCATTATTTATAGGTTGTTATTGTATTATTTTACTTGAGATCATATTGGTCTGTTTGTGGCCCCTGAACTAAAATGAGTTTGACACCCTTAACTAGGGGTGTAAGAAAATATCGGTTCTGCAATATATCACGATATTTCATTTCACAATACTATATCGATATTAAAAAGTACTTTATCGATATTTTTAGGTATTTATTCAATGCAGATATTGTGGAGGTTCATTGGGGGGTTTTTTGTTATATTTTATTTATTATTATTTAACACTGTTTTATTAAACAATGTCAGTTCGTTTGTTGGGATTGCACAAAAATAATGTTATGATGTTAGTTCCGAACTAATAGAATGTGAACATTTGAACAGGATCTTAAACTGTAATGTCTGTAAAACCGAATTTAAGTTTGAACACAGGAACATTTTGTGATTTAACATTAGATCCTGTTGTGATCAAATAAAAATGTGTTTAGTATTTGTGCAGATTTCTGGTGTAATTCAGTTCTTCAAGGAATATAATTTAAAAAAGAAACAGACAAAAAATTGCCTTATAACAGTACCATGATATATCAGGTATATCGTATCATGATCGTAGTATTGTGATTTGGTATCGTATCGCCACATTCTTGCCAATACACGGCCCTACCCTTAACTGTTACCATCTTCGGTGTCATTTTTGCAAATTCATCCCCATGTTGACACCCCTGCTCTACAAGTTAAAATGTGCCTGATTTGTACATAATGTGGAAATCTTTGCTGTACAGTGTGTATCTGTTCCAAGTGGAGAGTGACTGTGACTACTGTTGTGTCCATGTACCGTTCATACTTCATCATCATTCATTATCTGGGCTGGTTTATTATGTGGTCTACTGCCAGTTTAATCAGTTCCAGGCAGCGAATGACCTGAAATGGTACAAAGGTCAGCGGTAAACTACTACAGTAAAAGGGTTAGGTCATGACACTGCACGATCATGTCAACATCAGAATTATAAGGGAGGAGGTAATCCAAGGTAAAATAAGTCTTGAAAAAAGACAAATTCATGCAGATGTCGTGACTTTTGGTGGGAATTTACAAACCGTCAGTCTGAAAGAATGTGCCACTATATGATCTGGAGGCAAGAATGGGACAGTGTATTACTGTGATAATGGAAAGAAAAAAGCAATGTAACAGATTGAGCAAAAAGTCATAAACAGATTGAACAGATATTATATCTGTTAAAAGTGTTTGGTTTGTCCTTCAGAGAAAATGGGAGTGTTCCAAACTGGAGAGGACTGGACTGATGATAGTGATGTTTGTGTTGTCAATTTTTTGCATATGTTGTTTCTTGTTGTTGTTGTTCTTCTTCTATCCTCTTTCTTCTTCTTCTCTCTTCTCTCCTCCTCCTCTTCTCCTTTCCTTTTTCTTCTCTTTTCTTCTCCTTTCTTCTTCTTCTCTCCTCTCATCTTCCTCGTGTTCTTCTCATTCTCCTCCTCATTCCTCCTTTTTTCATCTTCTTCCTCCTTTTCTTCTCTCTTCTTGTTATCCGTCTTTTTCTTCTCCTCCTCTTCTTCTTTATCCTCTCCTCCTCTTCTTCTCCTCCCTCTGGTTCTCCTCCTTCTCCACCTTCCTCTTGTTCTTCTTCCTTCTTCTCCCCCTTCCTTTTTTCTTTTCTCGTTCTCCTTTTTTATCTTCTTCCTCCTCTTCTCCTCCTCTTCTGTCATCCTTTGCTCCTCCTCCCTTCGTCTTCTTCTACTTCTCCCTTTGCTCCTCCTCCTGCTGCTCCTCCTCCTCCTGCTCCTCCTCCCTCCTTTTTATCCGTCTTCTTGTCCTTCTTCTCCCTCCTTCTGCTTCTTCCTTCTCCTTTCTCTTCTCCTCCTCCGCCTCCTTCTTCTCCTCCTTCTTCTTCTCCTTTCTCTTCTTCTTCTCCTTGGTCCTCATCCCGTCTTCTTCTTCTTCCTTCTTCTTCTTCTTCTTCTTCTCCTTGTCCTCCTCCTCCTTCTTCTCTCCTTTTTCTTCTTCTCCTTTCTTCTCCTCCTCCTCCTCCTCAGTAGTAGTAGTAGTAGTCCTGTTGGTATCATTACTGGTGAAACTTAAAAATTGGTGACGTCAACTCACATTTGTAACAGACAGTAAAAGACCCGAAAAACTTCTTTTGACCAGAACATAGAGGCTGGAGGAACAGAAAAACTCTGCAGATCTCTGGAGATAAAAACCTACCATATTATCCCCTTGCTTTTTGAACAAGCGCGTCGTCTGTTTCTTCTAAAACTGGAAATGCGTGTTGGAATATCAACAGAAAAAACAACTTACCGACCCTGGTCAAACCTCGGGAAAACCCTGTGGATGCTGTGCAGAAACCCTCGGTCAGTCTGATAATTGTAGGGAAAAGCCTGATGTGGAGGTAATTGTCAACATTCACCAGGTGGTAGAAGGTATTGTTCGTACACATAATCACAATGGCAGGGAAACAGGAAAGCCCAGGAATATGATGATGGCTGTTGATGGCTTATGAACTTATCAGCCTCACACATGTAGCCAGGTTTCCCTCACCTCGTCCAGCTGTGGATGGATGCTCGGTGGTAGTTGGTTAAATACGGCCTCTGTATGTTATGCTTACTTCCTGTCAGTACATTATGGTGCTTGTGTTAATCTGTTGCCAGAAATATACTGTACATACACGATGTTTCCCAGAGTCCTAATGGGTCAAAACACGGTATTCGAAATCCCTCTGACGGGACATTTGAGAGATAATTTGACAGATTAGTGTTGCTTCATGACCTGCATTTTTACTTTTGAAAAAAAAATTTTTTTTTTTTCATCAGACAGTCAGAAGAAAAGCCACTTTAAGCAGCATTTTAAAAACAACTAAAGATAATGGTGTAACATGAGAAAAAACCCCAAAACTAACTAATTATAAGTTGAACTCAACTGTTTACTGCAGTACATAATAATCACTAGGGCTGTGTATTGGCAAGAATCTGGCGATATGATACAAATCACAATACTGGGATCACGATACGATATGTCACGATATATCATGATACTGTCTTTTGTTTGTTTCTTTTTTTAAATGATTATTTCCTAGAAGAATTGAATTACACCAGAAATCTGCACAAATACTAAACACATTTTATTTGATCACAACAGGATCTGATGCTATATCACAAATGTTCCTGTGTTCAAACTGAAATTATGTTTTACAGACATTACAGTTTAAGATCCTGTTCAAATGTTCATGTTCATCATAACATTTTTTTCTGCAATCCCAACAAAGGAACTAAGATTATTTAATAAAAAAGTGTTAAATAATAATAATAAAATATAAACAAAAAAGACAAACAAAAAACAAAAATGAACCTCCACAGTATCTGCATTTGAATAAAGACCTAAAAATATCGACACAGTATTTTTAATATCGATATACAGTATTGTGAAATGACATATCGCGATATATTGCAGAACCGATATTTTCTTACACCCCAAATAATTACGCACCTTTTTAATTTTACCTTTTATATATCCTATATTACCTGTATATATCCATTATTTGTTGTACATACATCTTCAATTTATAGTATAGAGTTGGCTTTTTGTATATTTTAGTATTTCCTTGGAGTTTTGTAAAATGTTCATATTTTTCTGTACAATTTTTTTTCGTATTTATTATTTTATGCAGTCTTTTTGCACTATAAATTTGTTGTTCTGTTCTATTCTATTCTGTTCTATTCTATTCTATTCTATTCTATTCTATTCTATTCTATTCTATTCTATTCTATTCTATTCTTCTGGTAGATCGGTGCTTCTCCTGTGATTAAATGTAGTCACTTCACAGTAACATCTTTACATAACCAAAGTAATATGTTATTGTGTTTGTGTTGTAACTAAACCCATTACTCAGCCTGAGGAACAGTTTGACTGGACTATTGTTACACTGAGGCTGTTGTTGTGGCCAGAAAGTGGACATTGTTTTAATGGCAGCGTAAGTGGTTACTACTTTATTTTCAAAGTCAACATAAATAACTTGCCAGCGATGGGGCAATAAAACACAGTTGTTTGTGCCAAAGTGTCCACACATGCATAAACCTTGGACCTATGTTGGGATCCTGCTTTTTTTTTTTTTTTTGAATCCAGTCTTTTGTTTTATTTAATATAAAACAGGCAACAAAATGAACAAAAACGGCCAAAGCAATTAATGAGAGGAACAAAAAAATAATAATCAGCAGAATAATAAGTAATATGAACAAAATAAGCCACAAACTGAACAAATTGAAGCAAAATAATAAAACGGGCAACAAAATGAACAAAACCAGCCAAACTAATTAATAAAATGAAAAAATTTATAATAAATCAACCAAATAATGCATGAACAAAATGTCAGAAAAAGAAAAAGAATAAAATAGGCAACATATGAACGAAAACAGACAAAATAATAAATAAAATGAATAAAAATTTATAAAACAAGGTTGTAGATACTTGGTTATATTCAGTTAATGGTAGATTTGGCTGAAAAAGTCACTTGTTCTTCAGTTTTGATTTAGTAAATGTTGAATTTACTCTGAGCTTTAATGAACATCCACATGATCAGTGAATTAAATATGAATGAATGAATGAATGAATAAATTTATTTTGGTTTTACATCAATCATTGTACTCAGTGCATCAATTGTAATAAACATAAAAACCAAAAAAGGAATAGGCTAGAAGCAAAAGCTTATTTTTTTGTCTGTCCTTTTCAACTAATACACTGCTTACATCAACTTAAATGTGTACAGCATCGAGCCTTTACACCATAATAATAACAAATAAAGAAATAAAAAAAGTCAACGACAAAAACACATCTACCATCTCAATTCAATATTTCTGAATAATTTAAACTTAAAGTACTCTTTTTTATTTTTTATTTTTTATTTTTTAAACTTCGCCAAAGGAGTAGATAACTTAAGTGCATCATAAGGTCCATTCCATAATTTCACCTCCACAATCCCCGTTCATCTGGACTTCACATCAGCCCCCACTCTAGTCCACTCACACATATCAAAATCTCTGAAATTTGAATTACTCTCTCTTAATTCCAAGAAACCACGCCTGATCTTTGCGACAATACTTTTAAATATAGAACAATACATGATTTACACTGAAAAAAAGCAATATGCAGAGGATGATATTATAACTAATGATAATAAATCACTTAAATAGAGAATAATCTAAAAATAGTTCTGTAAATCCATGTTCTCAGTCACTAAAGTGCCATTGTTGAGTTTTTACCGAACCCTCCTGTATATTATTGACTGTGTGTTGAGGAACTGGGCTCATTTGTGTTTTATGGAGCGTTAATGTGCAGCAGTGTTGTCGTTTGTGGCCGTGGCAGACGACTCCTTGTTTAAGATCCGGATGGCGGCGGCACAAGGAGGGCTTAGGAGGACAGAGGGGTGATCTGAGGTGAAATGTAAACACAGCCAGTCAGGAAGGATTAGCGTCCTGTGAGCTGCGCGGCCTCGTAGCAGCGCCTGACGCCGTGACAATGGCGGCTTGTTTTGTCGGTTCCTGTGGATTTAAAGTGTTTGTGTGGCCCCTTTAGTTTCGGGGGGCCTCCACAGCAGCTCCAACCAGAGGCTTTATGGTTTCTATCTACCCCTGCCGTTCATATAGACAAAACCTCAGCTACACTTGGAGCAATTTTTTTTTTTTTATTAATTATGAATTTGTATTTTTAGTATGAATTTTCATCAGGATAAACTATGGGGGGGCTCATATTTATCTAAACTCATTTTTACTAGTCTGTGGTTCATTTGTTTGTGTATTTGGACCCTAATAGTTCATAAAGTTTGAATATGAACCATCCAGGTGCTGCAAACCTATCTTTATATTTATTTCGGCAGAAATCGAGTGGATTTTTCAACCCGTTTCAATCCTTCTTAATTTGTTATATTTTATTACGAGTTACGTCATGACATTTGGACATTTAAGGTCAAGACTTCCGACGAACATTTCTCAGAGCACGACTAATCTTTAATTATCAGCAGCAGAGTCTGTAGTCCATACTGAAATACACTTCAAACAAAAAGTTAAGGATATTTCTTTTTTGTGTCATTTTAGCCATTTGTAAATAAAACTATGTTTGGTCATTAAAAACATGTGTTTCAATTCACATAAAAAAGTAGAATGTGCTGTGCAAGAATCCTGAAAAACTGAAAAAAAGAAAAAAGTAAAAAAATTAAAAATATCCCTAACTTTTTGTTTGTAGTGGATGTCCAAACTTGGAGCTGATTACCTAAAATTCAGTTGTTGGTTGAACGGGACAGAGCAGCACAGCCAATAACGTGAGGGGGTGGGGCCTGAAGTGGCTCATGTGCATTTAAAGTGCCAGCGCTCCAAACCACCTTTCTGGTGTCATTACTCAAACAGGGTTGAAAATGGACCTGTGGAGTTGAATGAATGAAGAATTCAGACCCAAGCAGAGCATTTACAGTTTATGGAGACCACCGGGAAATGTTGGAAAATGAAGAATACCATTTAAAAAAAGCAAAAATCACTCCTTAAACCTAGGGGTGTCAAACTCATTTAGTTCAGGGCCTACTTTCAGCCCACTATGATCTTGAAGTGGGCCGGACAGTGAAATAACAGCGGAAAAGAGTAAAATTACATCATAAACACTTTTGTCCATATAGTGTTTGTTTACTCTCTTGTTTACATGGTATTTTCCATCAGATGCTGCCGCGGTAACCATGTGATGCTTAGGCAGAGAGAGGCCGAGGGAGGCACAGAGGCATGACTCAACCACGACACTTGTCATTCGTTGTGTTTTGTCGAATGCATGAGGATGTGAGATGAGTCCCAGTTGAGATGTGATTGTATTCTCCGTCTGAGGTGTTTGTCTTCGGGCTCATCTCCTTTCATCGGTGCTGGCATGTGTTTCTGACAGTTGCGTGTTGTGAAACATTTATGCCAAAGTCAAGCGCCTACGCTGTTGAATGTTCTTTTATGCAAGACAGGATTAAATTCCATGAATGCCACGGTTGTTTTCAGTGTTCTACTTATTTCCCCCACACAGAAAACTGATCAGGAATCAATAAGGAATTAGACTCCATATTCATTCCTTCAGTATTAATAAAAACGTATCAGTTCCCTTTTATACTTGTGTAAAAATAGTAAATAATAAGTGCTCAAACTTTAGACATGTACAGTTACCTTATTTCTGTCCTAATTCAGTCGTTTTTATTTATATTCTCAGTTTTACAGTGAAATTATGAAGCATGAGCCACTGTTATAGTTCTAAAAACAGTAGCAAACCAGTGTTTTTGTTTTGTTGGTCTGTGACCTCAGAATAAAGTTCATATGAATTTGTTCTGGTGTGTTGTGTGTGTTGGCCATATGCCATACAATAAGATGTATTCATAATTATTGTGTGTCAGTGACACCTATTATGTAACTGATGTTTGTGTAAAACTAACTCCTGCTGAACAGCATCTGACATGAATATGTTTAGATCTGTCAACAAGAGGAAAGTTTTACTTGAAAGAAGATGTAGAGTTCTTATAATGAAAGTTTTCTGGTCAGCTGTGTATTTGGGTGTTTTTGTATGCAGTAGAATCTGTATGTTTGGGTCTTTTTTTGCAGTAAATCGTATATTTGGGTCTTTTTCATATGCAGTAGAGTCTGTATATGTGGTCTTTTTGTATGTGTAGATTGTGTATATTTGGGTCTTTTTATATGCAGTATTTGGGTCTTTTTTTGCAGTAGATTCTGTATATATGGGTCTTTTTTGCAGTAGATTGTGTAAATGTAGGTCTTTTTTTGCAGTAGATTCAGTTTATTTGGTTCTTTATATGCAGTATATTGTGTATATTTGGGTGTTTATATGCAGTAGATTGTGTACATTTGGGTTTTTTATATGCTGTAAATGGTTTTTTTTGTAGTAGATTCTGTATATTTTGGTCTTTTTTTGCAGTAGATTGTGTATATGTAGGTCTTTTTTTGCAGTAGATTCAGTATTGGGTCTTTTATATGCAGTAGATTGTGTATATTTGGGTGTTTTATATGCAGTAGATTGTGTATATTTGGGTCTTTTTATATGCTGTAGATTGTGTATATTTGGGTGTTTTTATATGCAGTAGATTGTGTATATTTGGGTCTTTTTATATGCAGTAGATTTGAGTGTTTTTATATGCAGTAGATTGTGTGTATTTAGGTGTTTTTATATGCAGTAGATTGTGTATATTTGGATCTTTTTATATGCAGTAGATTGTGTATATTTGGGTCTTTACATGCAGTATTGGGTCTTTTTTTGCAGTAGCTTCTGTATATTTGGGTCTTTTTGCAGTAGATTGTGTATATGTAGGTGGTTTTTTTTCCAGTAGATTAAGTATATTTGGGTCTTTTATATGCAGTAGATTGTGTATATTTGGTCTTTTTATATGCAGTAGATTGTGTATAGTTTGGTCTTTTTTATATGCAGTAGATTGTGTATAGTTTGGTCTTTTTTATATGCAGTAGATTGTGTATACTTGGATCTTTTTATATGCAGTAGATTGTGTATACTTGGGTGTTTTTATATGCAGTAGATTGTGTATACTTGGGTGTTTTTATATGCAGTAGATTGTGCATACTTGGGTGTTTTTATATGCAGTAGATTGTGCATACTTGGATCTGTTTATATGCAGTAGATTGTGTATACTTGGGTTTTTTATATGCAGTAGATTGTGTATACTTGGGTGTTTATATGCAGTAGATTGTGTATACTGGATCTTTTATGCAGTAGATTGTGTATACTTGGATCTTTTATATGCAGTAGATTGTGTATACTTGGGTGTTTTTATATGCAGTAGATTGTGTATACTTGGATCTTTTTATATGCAGTACATTGTGTATACTTGGGTCTTTTTATATGCAGTAGATTGTGTATACTTGGATCTTTTTATATGCAGTACATTGTGTATACTTGGGTCTTTTTATATGCAGTAGATTGTGTATACTTGGGTCTTTTATATGCAGTAGATTGTGTATACTTGGATCTTTTTATATGCAGTAGATTGTGTATACTTGGGTGTTTATATGCAGTAGATTGTGTATACTTGGATCTTTTTATATGCAGTAGATTGTGTTACTTGGGTCTTTTATGTGCAGTAGATTGTGTATATTTGGGTCTTTTTATGTGCAGAAATTCTGTATATTTGTTTTTTTTTTGTCTGCTTGTTGTGTCAAAACTGTCTCTTACCTGTTGACACTGATGAACTGCTGTGACTTACCTTTTGTTACTGTGTGTTGTTCTGTGTCAGGTCGGTCGAAGCTGAAAATGAGTGCAGTAGGGGAAAGCCCCCTGGACCTGCCACGCCAGAGTCACGCAAGAGGAAGGGCTCGCCATGCGACACACAGGGCAAAGGTAAAACTCAGTCACGTTGTTGTTTTGTCAGTGACATTACATTACGAACTGGACAACATTACGCAGGCACGTAGAACCAACAGAGCTAGAACCTGCTGAACATTGAAGTTTTTAGTGCACCGAACTGGGATTATTGGGGAACAAGGCAAAAGGGAAGCCATGATGCAACTGAAACTGTTATGTAAACAACAAAGTTTCACTCATTTCATTATCTCACACCCGACTCAAGCTGTCAGACATTATTAGCCATGGCAGGGCTCCAGTCTAACTTCCACTGTTTGCACTTCACTTAGATGAAAGAACCACATTATCTGTCCCAAAAATTTGGCGTTAAATCATAGTCGTGTGAGAAGAACTCAAGCTGTGAAGTAGTCTGCCAGTTCAGTTGACTGTTGTCTAATCAAAACTCTACATTACCCACACAGAAACATACTAGTGAGTTGCTTCTTCTCACTGAAATGCTGCATTTTTCAAGGTACAGAATGTGTTCTTGAGGAACAGTGAAACCACTGTTTGAGTCTATGCTTTGGCCGTTCTTACTTGCAGATCCTAATGTTGGTAGTTTCAACATTTTTTTTTTTTCCCTTTTTTGCATACATGCTTTGTATGTTTGACCTTTTTATATGCAGTAGAGTCGTATATTTTGGGCTTTATATGCAATAGAGTTCGTATATTTGGGTCTTTTGTATGCAGTAGATTGTGTGTATTTGAGTATTTGTATGCGGTAGATTCTGTATATTTTGGTGTTTTTATATGTAGTAGAGTCTGTATATTTGGGTGTTTATATGCAGCAGATTGTGTATATTTGAGTGTTTTATAAACAGGAGATTGTGTATATTTGACTATTTTGTATGCAGTAGAGTCTGTATTTGGTTTGTTTTATATGTAGTAGAGTCGTATTTGGGGTTTTTATATGCAGTAGATTATATATTTGGGTGTTTTATATGCAGTAGATTGTGTATTTGGGTGTTTTTATATGCAGTAGATTGTGTATTTGGGTGTTTTTATATACAGTAGATTTATAATGGGTTTTTATATCAGTAGATTCTGCATATTTGGGTCTTTATGTGCAGTAGATTGCGTATTTTGGGGTCTTTTATGTGCAGTAGATTGTGTATATTGGGTCTTTTATATGCAGTAGATTGCATATTTTTGGGTCTTTTATATGCAGTAGATTGCGTATTTTTGGGTCTTTTATGTGCAGTAGATTGTGTATATTTGGGTCTTTTATATGCAGTAGATTGCATATTTTTGGGTCTTTTATATGCAGTAGATTGCGTATTTTTGGGTCTTTTATGTGCAGTAGATTGTGTATTTTGGGTCTTTTATGTGCAGTAGATTGTGTATTTTTGGGTCTTTTATGTGCAGTAGATTGTAGTTTGGTTGTTTTTATAAACAGTAGATTGTGTATATTTGGGTCTTTTTTGTATGCAGTAGATTGTGTATATTTGAGTGCTTTTATATGCAGTACATTTTGTGTATTTGGGTCTTTTTATATGCAGTAGATTTTGTATATTTGAGTGATTTGTTTGCAGTAGATTGTGTATATTGTGTTTTTATATGCAGAGTCTGTGTATTTGAATCTTTGTATGCAGTAGATTGTGTATGTTTGAGTGTTTTATATGCAGTACATTCTGTATATTTGGGTCTTTTGTATGCAGTAGATTGTGTATATTTAGGTCCTTTTGTATGCAGTACATTCTGTATATTGAGTGTTTTTATATGCAGTACATTCTATATTTGAGTGTTTTTATATGCAGTACATTCTGCATATTTGGGTCTTTTGTATGCAGTACTTTCTGTATATTTAAGTGTTTTTATATGCAGTAGAGTCTGTATATTTGAGTGTTTTACATGCAGTACATTCTGTATATTTGGGTCTTTTGTATGCAGCAGAGTCTGTATATTTGAGTGTTTTATGTGTAGTACATTCTGTATTTGGGTCTTTTGTATGCAGCAGAGTCTGTATATTTAAGCCTTTAGCTCTACGCTAAGCTCTGTATACATTGTTATTGCAATATGGGTCACAATTGCCGTGTGAATGGTAATATTTGCATTAAATTGTCACTGAAAATGAAATGTTAGTGCCATTTTCAGTGAAGGATGATGTGATTTATCTGCAGTAAACAAGCAGGTTCCCTTACATCTGGAGAATATGATTTATAAGCCCAAGCATCTCTGTAGCACTGCAACGCTTCATTTATAATCATATATTCTTGCACATTTTACCTCCAACAACAACAACAAAAAAAAAGCAGCTCCTGCGATTTGGATCGTGCACTTATACACGCATATTGGAATTTAATTGTTTGGCTGTAAATCAGAGGAAGAGCAGGGGTGGGTTTTGGCAGAATGTGGGTGGGAAAAATGCTTAAAAAAAAAAAAAAAAAGCTACTGACATATACAGTCAGAGACAGGCCTGCTAAATGTCAAACACACCAGTGCAACCAATGAAAATGTTTAGTCGCACTTGACAGATTTTTGGTCTCATGTGCAAATAACTTTATCCCCTTAAGTGATGACATATTATTAAATAAAGCTGTGTTATTTGAGAAATTACACTGCATGTAAAGTTTGTAAAGATTTATGGAAGGAATCAATGAATCTTTGTGGAGCTAAATGTGGACCGGTGGTACTTGGGGCGCTTCTAGCCGTCATTTGGCCTCTTAAACGGCCACTTAGCCGCTCCGTAGAGCACAAGACAAGTTGTTAGATGAGTGACACAGTGTGAAGTGGAGTCGAATTAGTGCACCAGTGGTTCAGCGGGTGTCACTTTTATATCAGCCACTTGGAGTTTAGGGTGAGGTCAGTGCTGTCTTATAGGCTACTTTTTAAACACACGGCAAAAAAAGCACATTTCAACAACATAGAGTTTTGTTTCTGGGAGAATAGAATAGAAGAGAATATACTGTTGCTGGAATAATGAAAATCAGTTTAGCAGCTCTGTTTCTTGTTTAAAAATATTTCAAGTGAAAAGAGACTGTATAAAATATACAGTCACGGAAAAAATTCTTAGACCATCAAAAGTCATCAAAAACAATGATTATGATATGATTATAACTCCTGTGTGTATCATGTGACTAAAACAGACAGAAAAGAGAACATGGAATGCCTAAAAGCACTGTTTTTGTCAGTACAGTGCCATAGATATTGATGGAAGAACTGAAGTGATTTTGGTTATTATCAAGAAAACATGGAAAAAGGATATTAGCATTAGCTATAATCTTGCATATTGGCACATAAATATGTTTATTAATATGCACTGCCCCTTTAAAAAAAAAACAACTTCAAAATTATTTAGAGATACATCTATATATTGTCTAGACATTGTATCAGCTGATATTTGTTGATATCGGTAAAATCGGTGTGTATGATGTCATTTCACTAACAGCAGTGACACGTATTTATCTGTTGTACTAAATGTATGGTTTTTTCATAGATGTACAGCGGCAAAAAAAATTATTAGACCATCAAAAGTCATCAAAAACAATGGTGATGGAATCCAGTACTAATTCCTGTGTGTGTCATGTGAAAACCGACAGAAAAGAAAACATGGAATGTCTAAAAGCACTGTTTTTGTCAGTACAATGACATAGATACTGATGGAAGAACTGAAGTGATTTTGGTTATTATCAAGAAAACATGTTAAATGGATAGATATCAGCTCTGAAATTAAACTACTAAGAGCTATTTTTGTTGTTATCATTATATTTGTCCAAACAAATGGACCTTTAGTTGGACCAGGCATTAAAATGAACAAGAAATTGAAGAAAACAAGGGTGGTGTTATGATTTTTATCGTGACTATTGTTAGTACTTTTCAGTATATTTTCAGGATAAAATATTTACTGAAAAGTATTGACAATATACCAAAAAAATAATAAGAAATACTAAGATATACAAAAAGCTAACTCTACAAATAAAAACAAATATATACAACATATAAGGATATATACAGGCACTATGGGTTATGTACAGGGTAAATAAGTTTATAAGTTTATAAGTTTAATAAGTCTTATGTAGTATAGAGTAGAACTGTTTAAGATCATACTTGCAAAATATAAACTAAATGCCGTAGTGGGAATAAATTCTCAATTTGAGAGGATAATGTGTAGTAACAGTAAGAATATTATGTCATAAAACTTCTTAACTAAGAGGAAATATTTAGGCTTTAGAAAAGTGAAATAAGTGGTAAAACACCAATTCTGATTCTTATTAAGCTACAAAAAGTTCAAAACTTGCTTGTCTATTTATCCATTCCGTGTTTTTTAAGTGAATAGGTTACATTTAGACTGTAAACTGGAAAAAAAACAAAACAAAACATCAAGCATTCATTTTAAGAAACATCTTCATCTTACTAAGATATCTTGGCTAATATTGTCCTAGATTGTATGCTAAAAGACTTAGCACGATTTTTGAGTCTGCTTTCAAATGGAGTTTTATCCAAATTTAACCTTCCCTCCATAATTTGCCATCGTTTATTAAAATACAGTCGTCTGAATTTTGCATTTTCAGTGAAAATCAGGTGTTTCCCATTATCATATCAAAACACAACGGAAATGAAATATGAAATTAGAGGACGACCCCCCCCCCCCCCCCCCAAACTGACTTCCAAAGGAATTTTTCTCTACACTTCAACATTCTTAAGAGATTTTTGTTTTACCATTTATTGTAACATTATCCTCTGCATTTTGCGTTTTTCAACGAAAATCATGTATTTTCCTATACAGATTTTCTTCTCTTATTTGTCAGACAGATGGGAAAAAAGACACAAATAGAGAAGGAAATCTGTATAAGTTCTAGTAGACAGTATGAACTTAATCAGACATGTATTTTCCCATATTAATTGACCGATCAGGTAAATGTTCATTAAAGATCAGAGTAAATTCAAAGTACATCCATAACTGAACCTTAAAATAACCATCTCCAATCAATGTCATGTTTAAACTCCATAGCTTTACTGGTGAGCTTTTTGTAGAAGATTACGGTGTTTCCACGAGTAACTATGGAGCCTCTGGATGTCAAATGGGTCATATCTGATGAGCATGAAAAGATGAATGAACTGTATTTTACACCAATTATTCACATGTATTGATTGGATTAATGGATAAGCAAGTATTACATGTTTTACATAGTAGATGGTCGGTTGCTGCCGGCTGTTTAGGTCTTTGATGATGGTTTTAATATACAAAAATAAGCGAAAATTAACTGCAGCTTTTTTGGACTAATAATAATAATAGACACTGACACGATGACGAACCAATTACTGACACGTATTGATAGGATTAGTGGACGACAGGTATTAAACAGTTTAGATCAGTAGATAGTTTTGGTTGCCAGCAGCTGTTTACATCTTTTAGGGTTAACCTCTAACAAGCAAAACAAGACTTGCTCAGGAGTATAATTATTTTTAAGAGAAACACAACTTGACAACTTGTAAATTTTAAGGTTGTGTGCTTTTGAGGCCTTTTATTGTCTTCCAGTTGTGAATTCTTTACCTGATACAAGACAATTTTGATTATTATGAGCCCATGTTTTTGCACCATGTGTGTGTTTTTGTGTGTTTTAATGACGACTAAATGACAGCACGAGGTAAACCCTCTAGCTCTGTAGAGATGCTGCTGTTTTTAACACTTTCATGCATGAATTGTGAGAACCTTCGTCAAGATTTTTTTCTTCAGTGTTTTTATTCCTCCTTTGGCATGGAAAAAAAACAATGCGATCGAGTTTTTTTTTCTCTATGGAGTTACAAAAATATCCATGCATTTAATTTTGAAGTAAAGAAACGTGTTTTAAAACCCAATATTAGAAAGTGACATGAAAACATGAAATAAAACATTTTTAATGCTGCTAATCTGATGTCTTCTCACCTTTTACCATATTCTAATGCTAGTAATTACTACTTCATGGAGATAATATGCAAAAAAAACCTTCTTGTCTAACAATAACAATTGATTTAAACTTGAACATGTTAGTGCAAGATCAGGTTTATCAGGAAGCAGCAAAGTTACAGTAATGGGAATGAATGTCAGTGTATGGGATGATGCATAAGTGTCCACAAGTGTCGGCGGATATGGAACTAAAACAACAAAACCCATGAATATACAAGACAACAGCTGGAGAAGAACTGTCACTGGAGTGACCACTACGCATGAAAGGGTTAAGGTCAAGGTTTGCAGCTGTAGGTTGGGGCTAGAACTTAAAGAAGGCGTGTTGCGGTTAAGGAATAATGTAGTCAGATGTAAAGTGTGTCGGACTAAAAGGCCCGATAGCTGATGTAAGCTGATGTAAGGCCACTGCTAGCATACAGCGGCTACACACAGAAACTGACCTGCGCATTCACACGGCGCCCTCCCCCCCCTCCCCTTCCCTCCCCCTTCCCTCCCCTTCCCTCCCCTCCACCTTCCTCCCCTCACCCCTCCCTCCCTCTTCCCTCACTCCCTCCTCACCATTCCCTCCTTCTCGGTCACCACGCCTCTGTGTTCTGGCTGGCCAGTGCTCTGACCTACTTTTGCTGTTGTCGTCTCACACATACACACACTTTTTCTTTTTTTTTTTCCTCATGTTTACCACATACCTTGCTGTTACTTGTCGGCCTGAAAGTATGTTATATGGACAAAAGTATGTGGACACGTTGAACTCAGGTGTTTCTTTTCTAACAAGGGTCTGGGATACAAAACAATAATGACAAATGTCAGAATATAGTTTTGTATTGGGATAAATATCATTGCATTGGTTAGTTTGGTTATGAATTGTTTATATTTGCTTCCAAAGTTCTCAGAGGTGATTCTGATTTAATTTCTCTCAACAGCGACTTTTTTTTTTTAATCCATGACTATGATTTTAAATATTCTACCTCTAAATTTCTAATATATTTTTCATACTAGGACTAAATAATAATAATTTTCTACCACAACTAACCATCTACTTGGGAAGAAAAATCTCCCATTAAACTTTAGGGAAATACTGATGTTTGTAAAGTATATGGACATAAATATTGGGACACATCATGTCTACAGCTGTAAGATGTCCTCTTCATGAAGATTTGAGATATAAACATCAATAACTACTTATATATACAGGGTGGGGAAGCAAAATTTACAATGAACATTTAGTTGTTTTTTTCTCAGCAGGCACTACGTCCATTGTTTTGGAACCAAACATATATTGATGTCATAATCATACCTAACACTATTATCCATACCTTTTCAGAAACTTTTGCCCATATGAGTAATCAGGAAAGCAAACGTCAAAGAGTGTGTGATTTGCTGAATGCACTCGTCACACCAAAGGAGATTTCAAAAATAGTTGGAGTGCCCATAAAGACTGTTTATAATGGAAAGAAGAGAATGACTATGAGCAAAACTATTACCAGAAAGTCTGGAAGATACTATTAAAGAAGAATGGGAGAAGTTGTCATCCCAATATTTGAGGAACACTTGCGCAAGTTTCAGGAAGCGTGTGAAGGCAGTAATTGAGAAGGAAGGAGGACACATAGAATAAAAACATTTTCTATTATGGACATTTTCTTGTGGCAAATAAATTCTCATGACTTTCAATAAACTAATTGGTCATACACTGTCTTTCAATCCCTGCCTCAAAATATTGTAAATTTTACTTCCCCACCCTGTATATTTTTTTTCATCTTGTTTTAATGAAAAAGTTCAAAACATTGCCATTCATACAGATGTTATCTATTAGAGCCCTTTTCTTATTTTATACATGCAAAAGTGGTTAAAAAAAAAGACTAACATGTACTGGGTATTTCCTTCTATTTTATTTTATTTTATTTAGATGTTGTGGTTGTGAGATGTGCAGGTCATCCTCCAGGAAAATGTAATATTATTAATCTAAAAACTACCTGTGTAAGTTCTCATTTGCTTAGGTTATTGCTCTTCTTGGTAGTTTTTCTAGGATCAGCTGGACTAGTTTTGCTCTAATTGTATCTAATTGCATTAATTGTCACTTATCTTTAGTATATCGCACGCAGAGTTTAACCGTCAAAGAGCAAAGCAGCCATTGGTGGCCAAAAGTATCTACTGATGTAAAACATTTAATACCTGTAGATCCACTAATCCCATCAATCCATGTAAATAATTGGTGTAAAATACAGTTCTTCATCTTTTCATGATCATCAGATATGACCCATTTGGACGTTCAGAGGCTCCGTAGTTACCGTGGAAACACCGTCATCTTCTACAACATTGATCCAACCAGTAAAACCCATGGAGTTGGATCAATGACAGTGGATGGACACACTGGGTTTATGTTCAGTTTATTACATATTTAGCTGAAAAAGTCGCTCTTTCTTCAGCTTGAGTAGGTTTTGGTATAATAATCTGTGAATTTACTCTGAGTTTTAATGAACATCTACATCATCAGTAAATTAAATATAGGAAAATACATGATTTACACTGAAAAATGCCAATTGCAGGGGATAACATGATAATAAATTGTTTAAAAAAGGTAAACGTAGAGACAAATTCATTTGGAAGTTGCTACAAAAATAGGTCTAAGACTTAAGAGGGTCACAAGCAAGAAAATTATGCACTTTTTAACGAAGAATATATCATTTCATATTTCAGTTTTATCATTATTATCTGTTGACAACAATTTGCAAAAGCTACAACAGATAATAAAATGAAAAATAAAAGTCCTTTAGTTAGTAGTATAGCTCTGAGGAAAACCCCAGTGAGTGACTCATGAATTAACAGACTATCATTTCATCTCTTTAACGGTATATTACAGTCGTGTCAGTCAGGAGGGGAATGAACCGCTGAAAAACACAACCACTCCTCCTTCCTCCTCTTGGTAATTTCCTTTCGTAGCCTCCCGTCTTCCTCTCAGCAGGCTCTTCTGCTCAACATGAATCATTAAGGTTATTCTCGTCTGAACACATCCTCTTGTCTTTTATCAGATTTCCATCGGTTTCTGTCGCTCTTTGCCAACAGCGAGGAAACAGGATCTTTACTGTCACTGTACGACGACAATGAGACGTTGTTCGGAGCATGTCTGCTGAAACCTAATTAAGAGGAAAACTAGAAATGTACAAATACTTAAAAGACCATAAGATACAAAATATAGAATAAGATTTTTTTTTTTTTTTTTTTTTTTTTTTTAAATTTGCAGGATTCTTGGGAGGAGAAAGAAGACTGCAGTACATTTTATACAGCTTAAATGTGTCCTGAAATACAATACACTGGTCGAGTTTTCTAAAATATGTTTATTAATTTCCATTTCTTCGGAGATTCTAAAATGAATATCGCTTCTTGTGGACAGATAATGCATCTCAAATACATCTATACTTTAATTTTTCATTGTATTGAATCAGTACACGCATGCATGTCCCACAGTCATGTAACACCTAAGCTTTAAATCACAGGTGTCATACAGGTGACATACGGCCCGCAGCCCAAAACTGGCCCACCAAAGGCTCCAATCCAGCCCATGGTATGAATTTGTGAAATGCAAAAATTAAACCAAAGATACTGACAATAAAGGATGTTAAAATCATTTTAGTTCACGTTCCACATTCAGACCAATATGATTTAAAGTTGGTCAGAGCAGTAAAATACTATCATAACCCATAAATAATTAATGTTTCTCTTTGTTTAGTGTTTAAAAAAAAAAAGTAAAATTACATGAAAATCTTTACATTTATAAACTATCATTTCACAAAAAATCTGATAACAGATTTTAACAATATTCTGCCTGTTTTGTAGATTTGTAGATCCACTTGATCTGTAAGTTATAACGTACATGATAAACTGAAGCATAATATTGTTAAAATTGCGCTTATCTTAAGAAATTTGAAGTTGTTCATGTTGTTCATATTTTTAAGGAAAATTTGTAGGTGTAAACATTTTCATAATGTAGTTTTTTCCCTGTTATCATTTTGCTGGTCCGGCCCACTTCAGATTATATTGGGCTGAATGTGGAACCTGAACTGAAATGACTTTGACAGCCTTGCTTTAAATGCTGAGCTAGAAACTCATTTTCCTCGTTAATCTTTGAGGTATAGGAGCTGTTGTTTTTTTGCTCTTCGGAATCTGAATCCTCTTATGTCTCTCTGTACAGTTTGGAGAAGCGGAGACGGGAGCTGGAGTGCCGCTACATCGAGGAGCTGGCCGAGCTGCTATCGTCCAACATGGGCGACATCGCCAGCCTCAGCGTCAAGCCTGACAAGTGCCACATCCTCAAGAGCACCGTGGACCAAATCCAGCAGATCAAACGGCGTGAGCAGGGTGAGGACTTGACCCCCCAAACGCTACCACATCACACTAACCTACCGAAAACACAAATAAAAGTACACTTCTGTCTCCATATTATTCATTTCATTTTATTTGTTTATTTCAAGCATTACAGAATACATGCAAATTCAAAATTCCAAAATCATTCATCTACACTTGAAAAGGAGTGGGAAGGAGAAAAACTTATTTAATCCCACCCCCATTCTCATCATCAAACAGCTCAACATAATACCGTTTTAAATACTCACTCCTGTCCTTAGACTTAGATTATCAATAAACCACAAACAAACTGAACATTATGGCCTCTGTTTTTATATTTTTTGTCAGTTAGGTTAGTTTGACAGGTAACAGTTTGTCAAATTAAAGCGTACCTGTAGTGAATTTTCATTGCTAGCTATTTCAAAATAGCTAGCATTATTGGCCAGTGCTGGGTTCCCGAGGACAATGGCAGAGTCATGGGACTGCAGATGAAAAATAGCCATTAGGCTGTTAGGCTAACCGGTGCATTTACAGCTATGTGAATTAATGTACAGTGTCCCTGTTAAATATACCAGTAAATAAATAAAATAACAAATAAAGAAGTGCGAACTCCTGCTTGCCCACAATGTGGGCACGTCACTGCCAGCCGGCAATGCCCACACCCATTATTCACGTAATAAAAAGGTTCAGTGCAGTGCATTTGTGGTGATTTTATTTATTTATTTATTTATTTATTTATTTTTATTTTTTTTCCTGAATTAGTGTTTCTGTTGCTCAAAAGTAATACACAAAGCACAATTAATGTCAGAATCATGGCCAGTACAGGTACGCTTTAAGATGTTACCGACAGTGTATTTCCAATTTTTATGTTTTTCGTCATTGTTAACGGCTAATTAGTTAATTAGCTCACATCCATCACTGTGTGCCGATGTTAACCATTCTGTAACGTCACCAAACATTGTCCTCACGGGGCAACCGCAGTACTGTTTGCGCTGCCGTGGTAACGCTTCATGATGCTTGAGTACGTAAGTAAAGTTTATTTATAAAGCGCTTTTCACAGATGAAAATCACAAAGTTCTGTTCATAAAATGGGTGCAATAAAACAACGTAAGAAGTATTTCATAAAATAAATAAAACGGATAAATCCATCAACCAAAAGCTTTCCTAAATAACGTCTTGAAGAAATATGGACATTCTATACATCCACGTAACCAGGAGAACATCTGCTAAAAGCTCAATGAAACCAACTATAGGAAAAAAGAACTCAACCAAACAACAAGAACATAAATGGACAAATATGTAAACCAAACTAATGTCATGAATAATTTAATAAAACAACAGACCAATGAGACAAACTTCGCAGCGCTAAGCTAACGCTAAACAGATCCAACAGTAGAAAGGAGTATTTCCAATGACAAATCTCAGTGAATGAGACGAAGATGAGCGAAAATGAAGGTCACATTATGAAGCAGTGACTATGTATTTTGTCTTATCTTTGCTGTTTTTTCATTATAACTTGGTTTTATATGAATGAAGCTTCTGCTATCGGCTAATCCATTGTTATGTGTTAGATAGAAATAATTCAGTAGAGCAGATCCCCCGGTTATAGAGGTAGAGGTTGGCAGCATGTGAAGCAAGTTTGGAAACATTTAATATTGGCTTCAATTATTTAATGAGGAAAAGGGACATAAAAGTGCATAATGCCTGTTACAAACATAATTTTAGATCTCATACATAAACAAAGCATTATGACAGGACCTAAAAAGTAAATAAATCTAAATTATTATAAAGTAAATAAATATATATACATAACTAAATATATACAAGTCGGCTGATTTTATGAATGCAGTCATTTTCAAAAAACTAGGTTTAAGAAATTGAGCCACCACTTTATTATTTTGTCCTACTCCTTTGCTCTACCCTTCCACCCACTAATGAAAATGTGTACAGTTTTTGCATAATCCTGCTGATTGACAGGCAAGTGATGTGATTACATAACCTCCGTGAGGGTTCAGTGTTACTATTTATTTTTGCCCAGTAGAAAAGTGGGTCACATATTTACTTGCCCCAAGCATGATAACTCATTCCTTAGCTATTTTCATCAACAGCGCTGGGGGAAAAAAATGGCGTTAAGTCTTATTTGCATCAACTATATTTTACTTTACATTTTACCCTGGGCAAGTGGGGGAAACCATATTTTTGAGCCTTGGCTTTGTAAAAGGTTGTGGAAAAATACAGTTTTACTGTACACCACATTTAGCCAATTTGTCTTAAAGAAGAAAAGGAAAATATATGTAGTATTATTTTTATCATTATTATTCATGTGTGTGTTATGAATATGATACTAATGATAATGCATCAACTGTGAATAGTTGATGCTGATATTACTTTTAGGGTTTTTATTTTGTGTCTCTTTTTGTTGTTTTTTCCCCATACCAAAGAAATCTTCACTATGTAAATGTAAAATGTCACTATTATTTTTAAGTTTTTTTTTTGTTTTTTTTTGTTTTTTTTTTTACATTCAATTATTAGAGGAAAAAATTGTTAGACCACCCTTGTTTTCTTCAATTTCTTGTTCATTTTAATGCCTGGTCCAACTAAAGGTCCATTTGTTTGGACAAATATAATGATAACAACAAAAATATCTCATAGTAGTTGAATTTCAGAGCTGATATCTATCCATTTAACATGTTTTCTTGATAATAACCTAAATCACTTCAGTTCTTCCATCAATATCTATGGCATTGTACTGACAAAAACAGTGCTTTTAGACATTCCATGTTTTCTTTTCTGTCTGTTTTAGTCACATGTCACACACAGGAGTTAGCACTGGATTACATCACCACTGTTTTTGATGACTTTTGATGGTCTAAGAATTTTTTTTTGCTGCTACTGTACATTTATGAAAAAAACATACATATGGCACACCAGATAAATATGTGCCATTGCTATTAGTGAAGTGACATCATACACACCAATTTTACCAGTATCAACAAATACCAGCTGATGCAATGTCTAGACAATATATAGATGTATCTCTGAATAATTTTGAAGTTGTTTTTTTTGAAAGGGGCAGTGCATATTAATAAATATATTTATGTGCCAATACGCAAGATTATAGCTAATGCTAATGTCCATGTAATGATACAGATAATAATGCATTTCTGCGGTTTATAAAGTGAATTTAAGACACTGAATGCACCTAACAGATTAGACACGACATTTTAAAATGCACATAAAAAGGTCTCATTTCTTTGTGGTTATGAACAAATGACTGATCAAAACGTGTTGTGAGAAAGCAAAAAACCTCCCTATTGTTGTTCAGGTTTTATAGTCATGACTGTGAGTTTCTGTCAGTCATCTTTCCTATTAAAATTCAGAACATTTTTGTGTCGATCGCATTCCCCGGCGTCTCTTTTACTGAAGTTTTCTAGTGACTTACAGGAGTACATGAAAAGGGTTTCTACAATAAACAGTGTTCTTTGTGGCTTTGTTTGTTGGTGACAGAGAAAGCAGCTCTTCTGTCTCCAGATGACGAGGTGCAGAAGAGCGACATCTCCTCCAGTAGCCAGGGGCTGGTGGAGAAGGAGGCACTGGGGCCCATGCTGCTAGAGGTGAGCAACACACTGACACAACACACACAACACACAACATGCACAGGTGCTCGGTTCCTTTTTCCTCTGCTGTCAAGTAACACAGGTGGTGTTGTTTTTTTTTTTTGTTTTGTTTCTTTTTTCTCTCCTCCTGCTCACTCAGGCCCTTGACGGGTTTTTTCTTTGTTGTCAACCGTGAGGGCCGCATCATTTTGTCTCTGAAAACGTGACGAGTTACCTTGGATACACTCAGGAGGAGCTGATGCCTTCCAGTGTCTACAGCATCCTTCATGTCGGAGACCACAATGAATTCGTACGCAATCTGCTGCCCAAAAGCCTGGGTGAGTGACATTTAACCCTGTAAGTAGGGGGGTAAGAAAATATCGGTTCTGCAATATATCGCGATATTTCATTTCACAATACTGTATCGATATTAAAAAGTACTGTATCGATATTTTCAGGTATTTATTCAAATGCAGATATTGTGGAGGTTCGTTTTTGTTGTTTTGTTTTTCTTTTTTATTTATATCTTATTTATTCTTATTTAACACTCTTTTATTAAATAATGTTAGTTCCGTTGTTGGGATTGCACAAAAATGATGTTATGTTAGTTATGAACTATTAGAATATTTTTAATAATTTAATAATAATATGTGATGTTAACATGGGGTCATGAGCCAAAAAAAAGGTTTGGAACCACTGCTATAAGGACTACAATTATAACAGACCACTTAGATTTCTTTGTTGTTGTTTTTTTGCCAATTCTTTTGCACCTTTTTTTTCAAGAACTTAACTTTCAATATCTACCCATGAATTAAGATAAGAAGGTAAGGTAAGATAAGATATATTCTGCCCTTGCTATTTCCCCTGTGCAGCTTGACAGATAGATAACTCCTCAAATGATGACACCTGTTGATGTTTCTTTCAACTTTACTCATCGTGGAGATGACTCAAAAGAGGTGTAAAACTGAAACAACAAACACATGGAAAAAATTTTCATGTTTGCCGAATAAAAATAAAACAAATTACTATGGGCCTCTAAGATGACATGTAACAAACAGTGGTTAGAGCTAGTATGCTAATGTTGGCGGGCTAACACGCTAATCGCTACTTTAAATGCTAATCGGAAATAAACTTATTTTTTAGCATCTTTCATGACGCAAATTCACAAATACAAACCCTACTAACTTCACTAAGTGTACACATATCACACAGAACATTTATACACACGTACAGGCTGTGTAATTTTTGTGTTATTTGGACAAGACAGTAAACAAAATAAAACAGCTCTAGTAAGTAGTAAGTAATAGTAAAGTACCAAGTGTGCAGGAGGTGAAGGTGTAAGCCGGTAATTATCATTGTTATATGTAATAAATGCTTACAACGGTGTGTTATAGCAAAAACAAATAAACTGAGTTTCATTTTTAAATCATATTTATCATGAGGAACAACTGTGAATGTTCAGAATGAAATTTTAGGAGATTATACCAGTCGAAAACTCTGAATTTCAGCTTTCCGATGCAGTTTGATAGCGGTTCAGGAGTTACTGTAATTTGAATAGAGTAAAATGCAAATGTGTCGCCGGAGACACACATCATCTTAAAAAGGTTAAATATTTCTAATGAAGTGACTTCAGTTCTTGTTATTTATATATGTATATATATATATATATATATATATATATATATATATATATATATATATATATATATGTATATATGTAATAAATGGTTAAAACGGCATGTTATAGCAAAAAACAAAACAGGCTTGAATTTTGACTAACTCTGCATATAGATTTACATACTCAGTATACATATATTTATACAATATTTACAGCTAAAATACAACTATCAATAAACTATACAAACTGGAAAAATACAGATGAAAACAATGGAAAAAAGGTGAAAAATATAGCGAAAGTCAAAAACACAGCAATACACACCAGTAGAACACTCCAAAACAATGCTATCATTATTATATACAATTGTGTACAAGAATTCACAGCTAAAGCCTAAAGCAATACGTGTCTCTCATTGACCGCACTTGCTGCTGTCTGCCATACTCTGGTCTGTTACTTTCTGCTCCGCCCCTTTGCCGCAATGTGTTATAGCAATTGAAAGCTCCAAATCTCAGCTTTTGGATGCCGTTTGAATTTTCTCAATAGCGCAAATAGTTCTGCAGTTACAGTAATTTGAACGACGGTGAATGCAAAATGTGGCACCGGAGCCACAGCCGTCTTTAAAGGGTTAACTCAGAAAATGAGTGTGTATGTAATGCACTGTCAAAAGCTTTATAGTCTCAGTCCAAGATGCCAATAGCTATTAAAAGAGATATTTTAAAAAGAGATATTTGGTAATTACATTTCCACCATCAAATTTGACAGTTTTCTTGCCAAAGTAGCCCAATAAAGAGGCAGTAAAACTCAGGGGATGGGTTTTGGCAGCAGAATCAGTGTACAGTCTTTAATCCTCATAATTAACTTAGTTTATTGATAGAAACATATGAGCCATGGAGAATGGGAAGAGCGCAGTATGGAAAAGGCTGAAAATGTTGTAGGGGAGGAAAGAAACTTGTGAAGTGGAAGCGGAGAGACGGTGCATGTGTGGGTGTGTGGTTGTGAGGAGGCAAAGATGGCTGAAACAATGACTTTGTGCAGTGTATTAACGTTGTTAGCTACAACCTTGGAAAAGAGATGATAATGAACTTGGGGGGCGGTGGAGGGGGTGGGGTGGTCTGGTGAGCATCAACAGGATGCAGAGTCCGATAAGGTTCAGCACTTTCATTATCTGTTGACTTTATAATGGCTGCTATCTCGACTGTATTTGTTTGCGTGCAGTATTATAACAATATGGTGTTTTATGCTATTCAAGTCATTATTTATTGTTTTGGGGAAAATCTGTTTATTGATACTGAGGAGCACCTTCAGTGACAGACTGCGCTCATTGAGCTGCTCCACCACAAGAAATGTGAAGTCGTTTGTCCCTCGTGCAGTAAGACTGTGTAACTATTTAAGTGGGAGGAGACGGGAGGAGGAGTAGCTGGGTGGGGGTGTATAGGAGGTAGAAGCTCAGGAACACTTCTGTCCTCGGGTGGGCTTCAGTGTTTCTATGTTTTTAGGCTTTTATGTTTTTATGTGATAGGTAGAAAACACATCTTTTAAGTCTACTTCATTTTAATCTCAGTTATTCACAGCTACTTAAACTCTGCATGTATTTAGTTATTGATTGTTGATGTGGTGTGGCTGTGTTTGTGGAGCGGTGACCACATTTTGTATTCTGAATTTCCCCTAGGGGATTAATAAAATCTATCTATCTATCTATCTATCTATCTATCTATCTATCTATCTATCTATCTATCTATCTATCTATCTATCTATCTATCTATCCATCTATCCATCTATCTATCTAATCTCATCTAATCTCATCTAGTTAATGTTGCTAATGTCTGTTGTGCTCTCCAGTAAACGGTGTGCCGTGGCCACAGGAATCTGGCCGAAGAAACAGCCACACCTTTAACTGTCGCATGCTGAAAAGGCCGCCCGACGAGGTGGATTCGGAGAACCTGGAGGCTCGGCAGCAGTATGAGATCATGCAGTGCTTCACTGTGTCTCAGCCACGGGCCATACAGGAGGAAGGAGACGGTATGTTCAGGAACACACACAACCCACACAACATGTCTGCGGTGATATCCTGCAGTATCTGTGTTTACATGGGCCTGAATGTTCCATTAATAACCAGGATAAGAGCCCAGTCAGTAGAGAAATGACTCATGTAATCAGAAGACACTGAACTAATCTGATGGAGGGGAGATGAGGGTGTGCAGACTCAATTAGCCTTTCAGTGAGAGGACTTGTTTTTTTTTTTTTCTGTGGTTGGAATAAACCTAGAGTGGTGTTCCAATAAGTGTTTCAGTCGCCCTATAATCATCTGGATTAAGCCTTAGAACACAGTCGTCCAACATACAGTTGCGGAAAAAATTATTAGACCATCAAAAGTCATCCAAAACAATGGTTATGCAATCCAGTCCTAACTCCTGTGTGTATCATGTGACTAAAACAGACAGAAAAGAAAACATGGAATGTCTAAAAGCACTGTTTTTGTCAGTACAATGCCATAGATATTGATGGAAGAACTGAAATTATGTTGGTTATTAGCAAGAAAACATGGAAAAAGGATGGATATCAGGTCTGAAATTCAACTACTATGAGATATTTTTGTTGTTATCATTATATTTGTCCAAACAAATGTACCTTTAGTTGTACCAGGCATTAAAATGAATGAGAAATTGAAGAAAACAAGGGTGGTCTAACAATTTTTTCCTCTAATAATTGAATGTAAAAAAAAACTTAAAAATAATAGTGACGTTTTACATTTACATAGTGAAGATTTCTTTGGTATGGGGAAAAAACAACAAAAAAAGTGTTTTGTTTTGTGTCTAGTCTTTTGAAGACACTGTTTTGTTGAATGAAAAACAAAAAAAAAATTGCAATAAATACAATGAAAAAAAAAAAAAAGGAAAATTCCATTAAAAAAAAAAGTTTTTTGTTATGGGACCAGTCCAAGGTTGCAGCCGCACACACTCCCAGTATACCGACAACGGAACCTGTACAACAGAAAATAATTGAATCCATAATAGTAAAAAAAAAACAAAAAAACACAATGGCCTCTATAGAAAAGGAACCACACACTCCCCCACTGTTGCCTTCTCTCCACTTGTTTCTGTTACTCTTGGCTTATCTAAAAGTCAAATGTGTTATTTTGTGTATATTAAACACACAAACATGGTTTATTGGTTCATAAATAACATACACATTACCCTAAAGTGTAATTTCACAACGATGAAACATCTTTTGCATCGTATTTTTTGACACTATCGCCCACAGTTGTCACAGTTTTCATTGTGTTTCTGTTTGTTTCCCCCTTGGCTAACAACGCCACCACAAACACACATCATCCTCACTCGTTGTGTGTCTGTTTGGTCCCCTCAGACCTGCAGAGCTGCCTGATCTGTATTGCCTGCAGGGTGCCTCGAACACAGCCTGTCAGCACTGAGTCTTTCATCACCAAGCAGGATCCCACAGGTAACATATACAGCACATGTATAATGTATATGGAAGTTATGGAGGCACAGTCCAGGAAATATACACGATATGAACAAAAATATGTGGACTCCAACTGCCTCGGAGATGGTTTTTACTTAATTTCCTTGAACATCTTTTTCTTTTCAACTATGAATTTAAATGTTCTACTTCTAAATTTCTTAAATATTTTTCGTGCTCTGACTGTAAATAATAGTTTTCTACCACAACTAATCATGTATGTTCTGTATGTATAAGATAAGATAAGTAGATGGTTAGCAAAAAAATAATTTAAAAGTAAGAGAATAAGCAACAAAATTAATGAAAATGGACAACCCGGGCATCAAAAATAACAAAAAAGCATAAAAAATGACCAAATTAAGCATTAAAATGAACAAAATTTAAGAGAAGAGTGTTGTTATGAGTAAAATACAGACAAAAAAAGAAAGTAGATGGTTAGTTGTGGTAGAAAATTATTATTTGCAGTCAGAGCATGAAAAATATTTTAGAAATTTAGAGGTAGAACATTTAAAATCATAGTCCCAGATTTAAACAAAAAACACAACTAACCATCTACTTTCATCACATCTCACTGAGGAAGAAAAATCTCCCTTTAGAACGTCATATAAACATAAATATTGGGACACATGTCTACAGTTTGTCAGATGTCCTGTTCATGATGATTTAAGATAAAAACATTAATATTTCCTTAAAGTTTAGAGGTTAGAACTTTTAAAATCATTGTCATGGAAAAAAAAAAACAATATCAGTGTTGAGAGAAATTAGGTAAAAACCATCTCTGAAGCATTTTGGAAGCAAAGATAACAATTTAAACCAAACTAACCAATGCAATTATATTCATATTATATATTATTATATTATATTTATAGTATATTATATATTTGTATTATATTTATTCCAATATAAGGCTATATTTTGACATTAGTCATTATTGTTTTGTATCCCAGACTGCTGTTAGAAAAGAAACACCTGAATTCAACGTGTCCACATACTTTTGTCCATATAGTGTACATGTATAAGTCACATTATAGTAAAATAATGGAATACTGTTCATTTCTATCTTGCTGTACACTTTTGTTGTTTTGCATTTGCATCTGAATCAACTGAAAACCACTTTTGACAACATTATTCAAGCTCATCCAAAAAAAACAACAAAAAAAAAAAACAGGAGCATTTTTCACGAGGGTCACTGTGTGAACCCTGAATGTGTGGAGACTAGTGCAGACATGTGTGCAGATGAATGTTGTGCATGTGTGTTACTCCCCTCCAGGGAAGATCATCTCCATAGAAACTAGTGCTTTGCGAGCGACAGGCCGGCCGGGCTGGGAGGACCTGGTCAGAAAGTGCATCTACGCTTTCTTTCAGCCGCAGGGCAAAGAGCCCTCCCACGCCAAGAAGCTGCTGCATGAGGGTGAGTGGCCGCCATTGATTGTTCAGCTTTACACACAGAAATCATTGACAGCGCTCTGTGGCAGCGCCGTGGTGGTTACCGAAGCTTCTGCAGCGCTTAAACAACCGCCATAGCAGATTTAACTGAGAACTACATTATATTGACTTTTGATAATACAGTGACGTTGTGTGAGTTGAGGTGGAGGTGGATGGTGGAGTCAAACATACGGCCCGTGGGCCAGAACTGGTCCACCAAAGGGGTCAATCTGGTCCTGGGTTGAATTAGTGAAATGCAAAAATTATAGTGACAATATTAACAATCGGTGATGTCAAAATCATTTTAGTTCAGGTTCCACAAACAGGCAGTTGATACATAAATGGATTAGACTAGTAAAATGCTATCATAATAACCTAGAAATAATGAAAACTCCAAATTTTTCTGAAATTTTTAGGGTAAAAAAGTAAAATTTTATGGAAATGTTTACATTTGCAAACCACCCTTTTGCAAAAAATGTGAATAACCAGAACAAATATGAAAAACTGACTGTCTTAAGAGAAATAAGTGTAATTTTTCCTTTTCTTTTTTTCCCATTCTTTGTTTATTCGGAGAAGCAGATTGGGTCAAAACACGGTATTTGAAACCTCTCTGACAGGACATTTTAGAGACAATTTGACAGATTTGTGTCGTTAAATGACCCACATTTTTTTTACTTTTAATTCATTTTTGCTTTAGTTGGACCATAAAGGATTATCCAAAACAAGGAGCTACTGTATATTAAAATAAATGTTGGAATGGCAATCAATTAAAGTTCACTCTCTGACGGGACATTACTGTGACCCTAAAAAGTTCCCTTATGGGTACAATTCAATGTCCGTATCTCAAATGTGAATGAAGAGGGAGTTGCTAATCCAAGTTTTTAGTGCAATATAGAACAAACATAACAAGTGGGCGGGAGGAGAGGGGTTACTCCACTTTATCGACAACATAAAACACATTAAGGTGTGTATGTTTACACTAACCTAAACAGAAATGTATATCATGTAAATGTTTTCACATAACCGATACATTCAATTCACATCAGTTACAGGTGGGGGTGTGTATTGGCAAAAATCTGGCGATACTATCCAAATCACAATACTAGGATCACGATACAATATATCACGATATATCATGATACTGTTAACAAGGCAATTTTCTTTTTTTTTTTTTCTTTTTTTAAATTCCTGGAAGAATTGAATAACCCCAGAAATCTGCACGAATACCAAACACATCTTTATTTGATCAGAACAGGATCTAATGTTATATCACAAAATTTTCCTGTGTTAAAACTTTAAACTTAAATTATGCTTTACAGACATGACAGTTTATGAGTAGTTCGTAACTAACATCGTAACATTATTTTTGTACAATCTCAACAAAGGAACTAACATCTGCCTCTCAGACAGTAAAAAGTGCTTTTAGGATGCTTCAAATAACCGTTATTTAATAAAACAGTGTTAAATAATAATAAATAAAATATAAACAAAAAGAAAAACAAAAATGAACCTCCGCCAAATCTGCATTTGAATAAATATCTAAAAATATCGATACAGTACTTTTTAATATTGATACAGTATTGTGAAATGAAATATCGTGATATATTGCAGAACCGATGTTTTCTTGCACCCCTAATTACAGGTTTTGCATAATTTGTCCATTTTGACCAAATAGTGAAAAAAGATTGACCCTTAAAACAAAATGTCAACTTTTCCAGAATATAAATGTCCTGTACGATATCCATCCATTCTTCAATTGTGGGTGCTTCAGTCTTAAAATAAGTGCAATTTTAATGATATTAAGCCTGTTACTGTATATTTTGTGTCTCAGTATACATGTCTAACTGATCTGTAAGGTGTAATGCACTTGTGTCAATGATGAACTGAGGCATAATCGTTTAAATTGCACTTAATTTTGTTAAGAAATTTCAGTTTGTTTGTGTTTGTCAATTTTTTTTAAAGGATAGTTTGTGTATAGGAACATTTTCATCATGTAATTTTACTTTTTTCACTCTAAAACCAAGGAAACAGTTTGTAGTTGACATTATTTATATGCTATTATGTTATTATTTTACTGGTTCGACCCGCTTTACATCATATTGGGCTGAACTCTGACATGTGTCCGCTCTGTGTTGTTTGTCTGTCTTTGTGTCCACTGCAGTGATGACCCACGGCACCGCTGTCAGTCCGCTGTACCATTTCACGTTAAGTGATGGCACCCCGCTCAGTGCTCAGACCCGCTGCAAGTTCTGCTGCCCCCCCAACCCTGACGTACAGCCCTTCATTATGGGCATTCACACTATTGACAGGTACTGCTCACACACACAAACACACACACACAGCTCTACATGTTTACTGCTGACAAACACAAAAACAGTTAGCTAAACACTTAGTTGAACATCCACTGACACCTAATCATTAAACTAGTAAGTCTGTCTATTGTTGCATGTAAGTATATAAATAAAAACCCTATTGTAGTCCTGAATACACGACTGTCAGTGAATGTGTTTAATCATAGGGTTTGTACACAGTTTGGACAAACTATTACATTTTCTGGACAAGTATGGAAAGAAACAAAAAGATTGAAATATTCTTTCTCAACCCTGTTCTGTTTTTATAATTCGTCATGCTCTGACTGTAAATAATAATTTTCTGCCACACCTTACCATCTACTTTCTTCAAATTTCACTTAGGAAGAAAAATCTCCCATTAAACTTGAAGGAAATAATGATGTTTTTATCTGAAATCCTCACAAACAGGACATCTTACAGCTGTAGACATGATGTGTCCCAATACTTTTGTCCATATAGTTTATAAACGTCAATATTTCCTATATTACTATATAGTATATCTATATAATTGCAGGATATTGAATATATTAAAATATTAGGGATGATTTATAAAGTAAAAAATAATATTGTTCCAAATAGCATTCAAGATTTCTTTAACCCTTTCATGCATACTGGTCACTACAGTGGACAGTTCTTCTCCAGCTCTTCTCTTATATATTTATGGGTTTTGTTGTTTTAGTTCCATATCAGCCAACACAGTGGACACTTATTCATCATCCCATAATACATTGTAATTCATACCATTATTGTAACTTTGCAGATCAGGTTGATAAACCTGATCTGCTGTAACATGTTAAATCAATTGCTAATTGTTATTAGACTGTAATCAACAGTTTTCTTAATCAAAAAGGTTTTTTTTTTGCATATTGTCTGCATGAAGTTAGTAATAACTAGTATTAGAGTATGATAAAATGTGAGAAAACATCAGATTAGCTGCATGAAAAATGTTTTTATTTCATAGTTTTCCCGCAGTTTATCACTTTCTGATGATGGATTTTAAATACATGTTTTTTTGCTTCAAAAATTGGTGTCCAGCTGTGTGGACATTTTTGTAACTCCATAAAAATAGGTTCATAAAAAAATTTCAGTTGCATAGTTTTTTTTTTTTTTTTTTCATGTCTAAAAAGGAATAAAAACACTCAGGAAAAAAAACTCAACTAAAGTTCTCATAATTCATGCATGAAAGGGTTAAATTAAGACAGTAATTCTAGTGTCAGAGGTCTTTATATTTTAAAATGACTTATTTCATTGTTCATGTACATATCAAAAAATGAGTTATTTTTCATTCTTTCGATTGTACGCACAAATTAGAAACTGGAAATAAGCAAATGGACCAATTGTCGGGTTTCACGTTGACATTATTGATATCCAATTTGGTCTGACCTGGAAGTTACTGACTTCTTCGTGTGTTTCATGAAGTGTCTTCTTCTTACATTGTCTACCATGGACCCACTGTATTAGACAAAACAACAATACCTGGAAGATCCTGACCATTTTTTCAGCTGTCATGTCGTCCTTCTTTCAAGTAACACGTTTGCTGCCTCTGAATAACACGAAATTCTCCATCAGCGCAGAATGCATTTAGCAGAATACTAGCAAACCCACGACTGTCCAGAACAACACACCAAGAAGTCAGTAACTTCTGGGTCAGACCAAATATCAGAAATGTCAACATGAAACCCCACATTTGGTCCATTTGTGTATCTCAGATTTTTAATTTGTGCGCACAATCGACAGAATGAAAAACAACTTGATTTTTCATTTTTTATTTGTATATGAATAATGAAATAATCATTTTTTTCATTTTCTGATTGTAGATTCTCAATTGAATATGAAAAGAATGAATGATACACAGATTCAAGCTCAGTATCGTTGGCCTTCATTCCTACTTTTCTCACGTCTGATGTGTCCCAATACTTTTGTCCATATAGTTTATAAACATCAGTATTTCCTATATTACTATGTAGTATATCTAATAAATTGCAGGATATTGTATATATTAAAATATTAGGGATGATTTATAAAGTAAAAAATAATATTGTTCCAAATAGCATTCAAGATTTCTTTAAATTAAGAGAGAGCAATTATAATTTCAGAGGTCTTTATATTTTTTAATATAGGAAGGTGAGGACGAATGTGAAGTCTAGATGTGTTTGGGTTGTTGGTGTGAAATTATGGAATGGACTTGATGGTGAATTTAAGTTGTTCACAAAGTTTCAAACAAAGTTTAAAAATACCTTAAGTATAAAATCATTCAGGAATATTAAGTTGAGATGGTACAAATGTTTTTGTTATTGTTGATTTTTTTGTTATAGTGAGAATGTTCGATGATGTACACATTTAATTTAATGTTAGCAGCGTATCAGGTGAAAAGGATAGGCAAAAAAATAAGCTTTTGCTTCTATAGGGTTTCCGCTGGATCTTAAAAAGTCTTAAAAATCTTGAAATCCACAAATCTCAGATGTGAGGCATTTTGACTTCTATTTTTTTGTTACTCCGGTCACAATGTTTGTCTAGCACTAAATAAAAAATATATAAATAAAAAAAAAAGTCTTAAATAGTCTTGAATTTACAAATCTCCACTTTAATGTCTTAAAAAAGTCTTTCGACAGCATTAAATTTGATATAGTAGGTCTTAAGTTATGTTGCCATAAAATTGTTGGTTAAATATGTCTGTTAAATGTCAAAGCTGCAAAGAAAGTAATGTTAGTCGGCTCAGTTCCACTCGTTCCAACCCAACAATTTATACTGAAATTAGGAACCAATTATTTGCTAACTTTGCTGCCCCTGGTGAGAAGTAACTTGGAATAATGACAGTCAAGGCACTGGAGTAAATAATTACATTAGGAGCCACGAATTTTTGCCAGTACGATCGTGAAATTAGCGTTAAATTCTCTTCGAAGTAATCTTAGCAAATACAAAAGTAAAGTGCAGGGAAGACAGAAAACAGAAAATATGAATACATTTTATTTATTACATCTCAAAACCCTCTATTCAGACACAAAATTAGAACAGCACTTTGTGCAGTATGTACTAGACAGTATATTATCAATATGATAATTAAAGAAGTGCAAAAATATAGTTGTGTGTAATTATTATAATTATGAGGTTATACGGTGGAGTTAAACAACATTATATACGTATTTACATTGTAGCTGTACATAACTTTCTATGTTCAAACATAAGACACATAAGACAATTCAAAAACACTTATAAGAATGTGTTTTTCACAAGATATCGACAAGAGGGTTATTAATTGTCACCGTATGTTCACTGTTGTTTATGTATAAATTTCCTTCCTTGAGTTAGTTATTATTTATTTGCTAGCACAACTAAGAAAGGCATTGGTAAAAGATTATATGTGTATTTGTATGTGTGTATATGTATAAACGTATATATGTGTATATGGATGAATGAGTGTGTGTGTATGTGTGTTTGTGTGTGTGAATAGATATATAAATATAGAAGAGTAATGTAAACGGAAGAGGGACATATATTATTAATAATATTGTAGGGAGAGGGGGTGGGATTAAATAAATTATACTTCTTCCCACCCCTTTTCGGGTAAATGCAAATGGAATTATTGTGCTTTTCTTCCGTCTAAGATTGTTATGATTCTTGATATTTGTATTATTGTGTATGTTTTGCAAGTGCATATATGTTAAATTTCATTCCATGTTCGGAATAAATCACTAAATCACAAATCACAAACTCTGTTATCGGACAACAATACCTGGAAGATCCTGACCATTTGTTCTGTTGTGGTGTCGTCATCCTTCAGAGTAACGCGTTTGTTGCCTCTGAGTAACACGACATTCTCCATTATCACAGAAGGCATTAGGCAGAATACTAGCAAACCCACGATTGTCCAGCTCAACGCACAAATGAAATAACAAGTCATTTTTTCGTTTTCCGATTGCGGATTCTCAGTTGAATATGAAAAGAACGAATGATACGCGGGTTCAAGCTCAGTGTATTTCGTTTTCATTCCCACTTTTCTCACGTCTTCGTTCTCTGTTGCAGGGAACACAACACTGCTAGCTCTCAGGAAAACACTAACCCCAGCCTTCCACTGACCCAAGGCAGCCTTGCCCAGACTCCCTCCCGCTCCCCTGCCCTCCTCTCCAGCAGTAACTCAACCCCAGGCTCAGGCCTCACCACTTCGGGCCTTCACCCCAACAACAGCAATGCCTCCTCCCACGGACACAGCCCGGCCACGCCCACAGGCTACCTTACGCCCAATCGGACGTGTCCCCAGCAGGTCAACAGCCCCTCTCCTTTGAGCAGCCCACTCACAGCCACCCCTACCTCTTTTATGTCACCCAGGATGCCGCGGGCCAGTCCTGGGTTGGGGGGGAGCCCTCGGGTCCCGGGGAACCCCTTCTCACCTTCCACGCCAGGCCTCCATTCTCCGGCCGGGGCTCTGAGCAGCGGGGGCAGCCTCAACAGGCAGCAGTCCGGTGGGGACGGCGGGTCGACGGGGTCCTTCTCCCTGTCGTCTCCTGTCAATCAGAGACAAGCCAGTACGCCCACTGGCTCCTCCGCTCGGCCCCCATCAGCGAAACCCTCAGACGGAGCAGACGGAGGAGGAGAGGACTCTGTTAAAGCCCCCCTCCCTTCTGCCTCCCAGCTGGGAAATCCCCGGCTCAACCAGCTCCTGGACAGCAACGGGACAGGAGCCGAGTCCAACAACATCCACTGCACCTCATCACCTCATCCCAACCCCCCTCCGGCCCCCCAGTGCCCGGCCTCGCACAGTACACTAACGGAGCGGCATAAGATCCTCCACCGGCTGCTTCAGGACAGCAGCCCCAACGACGCCTCCACCGCCAACGACGAAGGAACCAACAAAAACGAAGTCGAGATCAAGAAGGAGCCGCCGGCCAGTCCAGCACTGGCCACGGCTCCTTCCAAGTCCAGCTCCAAGGAGCCGCAGGACCACCAACTACTGCGCTTTCTCCTGGACACAGACGAGAAGGTAAACCAGAACATTTTTATATTCATGAAAATGTCTGTTTATGTTTAATGACTGAACCAACCATGTGTTTGATGACACACTGCAACATTAAGAGTATTTATGACAACGGATTTCAGAAGTAAGGTTTGGATATAAATCATCAAATAATGATGCATATCCCAAATCCATGGTTTATGTTTTAATTTCCTTTCCTTTTACGTGTTATTTTTTGTTTGTTTATGGGGTTTGAGTATGTAGAGCAGGGATGTCCAACTCATTTCCGTTCAGGGGCCACTTTCAGCCCAAAACGACCTCAAATGTGAATAACACGGACAATCAATGAGCAACCTGAAATTTCCTAAGAAAAATAAGTGCAATTTTAACAATATTATGCCTCAGCTTATTATTTACCCATGTGCATTACAACTTACAGATCACCGTGGATCTACAAATACACAAAACATTTAATAACAGACAAAATATTGTTTAAATTGCACTTAGATTTCTTAAGACATTTTAGGTCATTCATGCTTGTTCATGTTATTCCCTTTTATGTTGATGGATAGTTTGCAAATGTCGACATTTGCATGTAAATTGCCTTTTTTTATGCTAAAACAAAAAAAAAAGTTAGTTGTCATTATTTTTATAGGTCATTATGATAGTATTTTACAGTTTAGATCATATTGGTCTGTATGCGGAACCTGAAATAAAATATTTTTAACATCCTTGAATGTTAATATTTTCAGTGTAATTTACATTTACTTTTCACAAATTCATCCCAGGGGTTGGATTGGACAAAAAATGAGTACATTTAACTATGAAAATGTTTGCATTTTATAGATTGGCTAAACATGTGGAAATTCCATCATACAACTACTAGCTCTCGGACATGGAGGGAATTCGCCTGGAAAAACCTTATAAGATTTTTTATTCCACCCAAGTTTAAAAGTAAACAGTTCCAGAGGCATCAGGAATGTTGGAGAGAATGCGGGGAGATGGATGTTGACCATTCTCATGTTTTTTTGGAAATGTTCAAAACTTTGGGAGTATTGGGAAATGATCTACAATGTCCTATGTCAAGTATTAGGATACACAATTCCAAAGAAACCTGAAATTCTTTATTTATGCAACTTTGGTGATGGCAGTATACGTGAATATGATGAATATTTGTTAAAGGTGATGTTGATAGCTGCAAAAAAAATGTATTACAAGGAAATGGGGGAAGATGAACGTGCCATCAAAGGATCAATGGATAAATACGATTGAGGACATATTTCTAATGGAAAAACTAACACACAGATTGAGACTACAAGAACCACAAATGAACAAAAAGTGTAAAAAATGGACATTATATAAGCAAAATTATTGGTAAGACGGTGCTACCCAGACATGTTCATGTTGTTGTGTTTTCATTTTGTTGTTATTCTTTTAACCCTTTCATGGACAGTGGTCACTACGGTGGACAGTTATTCTCCAGCTGTTCTCTTGTATATTCATGGGTTTTGTTGTTTTAGTTGCATATCAGCCAACACAATACACTGCAATTGATAACATTACTGTAACTTAGCTGTTCTTGATAAACCTGATCTGCACTAACATGTTTAAGTATTTTTTATATATTTTTTGTATTATCTCCATGAAGTGAGTAATAGCTAGTATTAGAGTGTGACTCCTGAGGGTTAAAATGAGAGAAAACATCAGATTAACTGCAATAAAATTATTTTATTTCATAGATTTCACACAGTATGTCAGTTTTTGATATTGTGTTTTAAATACATGTTTCTTTGCTTCCAAAATTAAACACATGGTGGACATTTTTGTAACTCTATGAAAAATAGGTTCATTTTAAAAAAAATTCAATTGCATTGTTTTTTTGTTCAGGCCTAAAGAGGAATAAAAACACTCAGGAAAAAAAAAAATGTGACTAAGGTTCTCATAATTCGCGCATGAAAGGGTTAAAAATTAATAAAATATAAGTTACAAAAAAAAAAAGAAAATGTTTGCATTTACATTTACAACCATGATCAACCTGAAATTTCTAAAGAAAAATAAGTGTAGTTTCAACAATATTCTACCTCTTCTCATTACACATGTACATTAAAACTACAGATTACAGTGGATCTACAAAGGCACGAAACCTTTAGTTACAGGCATAATATTGTGAAGAGTTTGAAGTTTGGAACTAAAACACCCTGTGTAAAAATTCATCCCACGGGCTGTATGTTTGACACCCCTGCTGTAAAGAGTAATATTTACAGAATTACAGCTTGTCTTAACATAGAAGTTTAACTTTGTGATTTACATGCGTTTTTTAGTGATATTACAAGAGCTCAACACAGAAACTCACGATAATGGACTTGGTTTCACAGCTGTTACACCCATAACATCACGTTAACACATTCATAAGAGCTGGATTCTGCAAACAAAATCCATAATAATCTGACTTTTTGGTTCGAATTGCTAACTCAAATTTCCTCTTTCTTTGAAGGACTTGGGAGACTTGCCTCCTCCATCTGCCCTCAGTCTACAGACGGTCAGAGTGAAGGTGGAGAAAAGAGCGAGTACCGAGTCCACTTCCTGTACGGGCTCGACCGCCGCCGCAGCAGGAAGTACACCCAAACCTGCAGGAGCGTCCAGCACCACGGCCTGCATCAGCCCCAAGGCCAGTCCTGTCGGGGAGAACCGCCGAGACAGCCGGAAGGACAGCAGAGACTCCACGGTACGGATTCAGTTACTTAAACTAATCCAAGTAAAACTCCAGTTATGTACTGAAGCCCACTTGTACAGTCTGACATGTTCCATATACACCATGTGGACAAAAGTATGTGGACATGTTGAATTCAGGTGTTTCTTTTCTAACAGGGGTCTGGGACACAAAACAATAATGACTAATGTCAGAATATAGTTTTATATTGGGTTAAATATTGTTACATTGGATAGTTTGGGTTAAATTATGTATGTTT
Organism: Sphaeramia orbicularis; assembly: GCF_902148855.1. Classification (NCBI taxonomy): domain Eukaryota; kingdom Metazoa; phylum Chordata; class Actinopteri; order Kurtiformes; family Apogonidae; genus Sphaeramia; species Sphaeramia orbicularis. The sequence goes on along the minus strand of NC_043979.1, from coordinate 46,204,796 downwards.
CCAAAATGCCTCAGAGATGGTTTTTACTTAATTTCACTCAACAGTCATTTTGTTTTTGTTTTTTTATCCATGACTATGATTTATAATTTTCTACCTCGACATTTTTAATGTATTTTTCATGCTCTGACTGAGTAATAACTTTCTACTTTCTTTACATCTCCCTTTGGAAGAAAAATCTAACATTGAACTTGAAGGGAATATTGATGTGTATAAACTATATGGATATAAATATTGGGACACATCATGTCGACAGCTGTAAGATGTCCTGTTCAAAAACATCAATATTCCCTTCAAGTTTAAGGGGAGATTTTTCTTTCTAAGTGAGATGTGAAGAAAGTAGATGGTTAGTAAGAAGGTAATTTTTCGTACTTTGTAAATAATAATTTTCTACCACAACTGACCATCTACTTTCTATATGTATATGATAAGATAAGTGGATGGTTAGCAAAAAATCATTAAAAAGTAACAGAATGAGCCCGAAAATTGATGAAAATGAACAACACAGGCATCAAAAAGAACAAAAAAGCATAAAAATGACCAAAATAAGCATCACAATGAACAAAAATGAGCAACACAAGCATAAAGAATGAACCAAAAAAAGCCTCAGAATGAACAAAAATGAAGAAAACAGCATCTTAATGAGCAAAATACAGACCAAAAAAAGAAAGTAGATGGTTAGTTGTGGTAGAAAATAATTATTTACAGTCAGAGCATGACAGGTATTAAAAAAATATAGTGGTAGAACATTTAAAATCATAGTAATGGATTAAAAAAATCAGTGTTGAGAGAAATTAGTCATTATTGTTTTGTATCCCAGACCCCTGTTAGAAAAGAAACACCTGTCCACATACTTTTGTCCACATGGTGTATTCTGGCAGAGGTTATGTACCGCTTTCTTTTTCTCTGAGCGGTGGTAAAGTTGTTTTTCGTACCTGCTGCTTTATCATAAATTGTGTTTACATGCGCACCAGTGTCCCAGTTATGATGTTTATCCCAGCTTTGATTATGGTGTTTATATCTACTCGTTCATATCCTTGTATATGTGATAAATACTCGCATCCCGGTTACTGATTACTGCATATTGTTTGTACTGGAGCCTGCAATGTTTACAAGACAAACTGACAATTTAATCTGACATTCCTGTAGCTGTTCATCTAATCTTAAATTAGTTTGACCGTGGATCCGTCGAGCCCCATCTGTGGGTTTGAGGTCTGAAAGCATCATAATATTTTTGAGTGTTCTTCACCGTATCTGACTGAAGCTGGCGTCGTTTAGCCTGTTTACGACAGACTTTCAGTGCTGTTTGTTGTCTACATTGGCTGTTGGTAATTCTTCCATTATCGAAGGACACAAGTACATTTAGTCGTCACTCTTACTGCAATTGTTACTTTTACGTCAGTCGGCCGAAGCCACTCCCTGCTCAGGTTCAGACACCGGAATAACATGCATCCATGCAACATTGCACTGGTTTCTTTCAGAGTACGTCATCTAACGCAATCCAGTTTTACTCGAATCCTGGAAAAGGATTTGTTGACGTTTCTGACATCTGAATATGTTTACATCCACAAATCCAGGACACTTCAAAAATAAAACAATCACAAAAAGGACACTCAAGGCCTGGCTGAACATGTATATGGATTTTGGCCTTGAAAAAAATGCAACCTGTCAGTTTTCTATACAGCAGGGTGTCAAACGTAAGGCCCGTGGGCCAGAACCAGCCCACCAAATTGTCCAATCTGTCCCTGCAGGATGAACGTGCAAAGGGAACAAATATTATCAGTCAAGGCTGTTCAGTGGCAATAATAATGTAATAGCATAATAACCTAGAAATAATGACAATTTTAACCTTGGATTAATGTGAAAAAAGTCAAATTACATTATGAAAATATTTACATTTACACAGTATCCTGTCACTATAAAATGTGGGGATAAAATGAGCAAATATGAACAGCCTGAAATGTCTTAGTCAAAGTCAGGTTTAATGTCATTTTTGCCAAATGTACATCACACACAGAAACTGAAATGACAAAAGTCTAATGCCCCGCAGTGCAAAATGAAAACAGAAGAAAAAACTAAAATATAACTGTAAACACAATATAACTTTAAAAATAGAATATAACTATAAAACAAAATACAACTATAAACATAGGATATAACTATAAACAAAATGTAACTATAAACAGAATATAACTATAAAAATAGAATATAAACAGGATATAACTATAAACAAAATATAACTATAAACATAGGATATAACTATAAATGTGGAATATAACTATAAACATAGGATTTAACTATAAACAAAATGTAACTATAAACAGAATATAACTATAAAAATAGAATATAAACAGGATATAACTATAAACAAAATATAACTATAAACATAGGGTATAACTATAAACAGAATATAACTATAAAAATAGAATATAACTATAAACAAAATATAACTATAAATGTGGAATATAACTATAAACATAAGATTTAACTATAAACAAAATATAACTATAATCAAAATATAACTACAGTATAAACATAGAATGTAACTATAAACAAAATATAACTATAAACAGGATATAACTATAAACAAAATATAACTATAAACATAGGATATAACTATAAACAGAATATAACTATAAAAACAGAATATAACTAAACAAAATATAACTATAAACATGGAATATAACTATAAACAAAATGTAACTATAATCAAAATATAACTATAAATATGGAATATGACTATAAATGTAGAACATAACTACAAGCATAGGTTGTAACTATAAACAAAATATAACTGTAAACAGAATATAACTATAAAAATAGAATATAACTATAAACAAAGTATAACTATAAACATGGAATATAACTACAAACATAGGTTATAAATATAAACAAAATATAACTGTAAACAGAATATAACTATTATCATAGAATATATGTATACACAAAGGATATAACTATAAACATAACTATAAACAGAATATGTTTAAAAACAGAATATAACTATAAACGTAGAATATAACTACAAACAACAGGGGGTTGAGGAGTCCATAAATAAACAATAAAGACAATAAATAGACAGTACAGACAAATAAGTGCAGTTCTGGTAGTTTTCTGCCTGTTTTGTGCATTTTTAGATCCACTGTTATCTGTACATTTTGTTAATAATAAGCTTAGACATAACATCGTTGACATTGCACTTATTTCTTAAAAGATATTTCAGATTGTTCAGGTTTTCTTACATTCTCATAATGCAATATAACTTTCACATTAAAACGAAGAGGGAAAAAAGCTGGATTATTATTTAGAGGTTATTATTTTAATGGTCTGAATACTTGAGATCATGTGACCCCTGAACTAACTGAGTTGGACACCCCTGCTGGACAGTACTTGTACACTCAGTGACAGCAGTGTGACCTTATCCCATACACTGTGTATTCACATTACGGTAAAGTGATCGTGACTGCACAGCACTGCGTCTACGTGGGTTCAGTCCAACACTCACACCACCCAAATTAACCAGAATGACCCAATAATCCTAACTGGGTGTCCGCCCCAGAAGGAGGCCGTATGTCAGCGTTCATGCATGCGTCCGACTGTTGGTTTCAAATGTGCACAGGCGCAGTGTCACAAAGAATACTTCACAATTAAGCACTGGAATTTTCCTCCACTGAGCTTTGCTCCTGCATTGGCAGTTGCCTGACAGCCGTTGTAAATCAAGCTGAATGTTTATTTTCTTGGACTTTGTCTCCGCTGTAGGCTTAGCTACCAGCTGCAGCCTTTGAAGCTCTCTAGCCTTTGACCTTTTGTCTCCCCGTCTCTCTTTCACTGATCGCTTGCCCCCTTTTCGCCCACCCAATATTCTTCATTTCTGAACTATTTTCCCGCCCTTTGTCCTTATACCCCCCCCACACACACGCACACACACACACACACACACTCTTTATTACCTCTTATCTTTTTCTTTTTTTTTTAAAATCCTCTTATTTAAAAAAAGGCAATATAAATTCACTCTCATCAATTTCTGCAAAAGCGTTCCTAGTGTTTTTACATATTAATAACATACGTGTCACAAAACTATGAGGGAGGGGTAGCTTATCCTTTGACATACTTAGTCCATTTAGTCCAAATCTTGTAATTTTTTTCTTTTTGCACAACTTTTCCATGATGTAAATCTCATATACAATGTCCAACCATTCATCGATGGTAGGGGTTTTACTTTTAGCCATTTTCTTGTAATGCATTTTTCACTTGCTGTCAATAGTAGACTATATTTAGTAATTTCATATTATTACTAATTCCAATTTTTAACCCATAAAGACCCAAACATCCACTGTCGACCAAAATCATCTATTGCGCTCAACTGTTTAATACCTGTTGATCCACTAATCCTATCAATGCATGTAAATAATTGGTGTGAAATACAGTTTGTCATCTTGTCACGGTCATCAGATATGACCCATTTGGACGTTCAGAGGCTCCGTAGTTACCGTGGAAACACCGACATTGATTCACCAGTAAAACAGTGGGTGGAGATGCTTGTTTTTACGTTATTAATAATATATTTTGCTGAAAAAGTTACTCTTTCATCAGTTTTTTGTCTCTGTTATAATAACCCTCAACTTTAATCTGCGCTTTTATGAACATCTACATGATCAGTGAATTTAATACAGGCAAATACCAGATTTTCACTAAAGAAAAAGCAAAAATACTGAGGTTAATATTATAATAAATGGTGATAAAACATTTAAGAACGGTTAAATAGATAGAAAATTGGGAACTGCCACAAAAGTAACGCTGGGTCTTTATGGGTGAATCTGAGCTTTTATGAAAATCTAAATGGTCAGTGAATTAAATATAGGAAAATACATGATTTACACTGAAAGAAAACTCAAAATAAAGAAGAAAATGTTGCAATAAATGGTGATTAATCACTTCAAAAAGTTCAATAGAGAGGAAGAATTCATTTGGGAAGTGCCACAAAGATACCACTCAGGATTATTATCATTAATGAAAACTAACGAAATGACAAAAACTAGAATTGAAAAAAAAACCATTTTCGTTAACTGAAATAAATAAAAACTATAATTAAAAGAAAAAACGATAACTGAAACTGTACTGTGTGCTTACAAAACTAAAACGTATAAAAATTATGCATAAAATTCCCTTCGTTTTCATCTTTGTCAGTGTCAGATTGATACAAATTCGATTTATTTCGCTCTAGCAATTTTAGCTAGCGGCACCATGCGGCAATTCACGGTCCATTACTTGTGTTCGCTTGTGGTTTCCAGTCGTCTTCTGGTCCCCACTCTACCTGGAAACATGGAGACTAAAGTTGGGAGAAAGCAGCAGAGTCCTGTCTGGGATTTATTTGAATATGACGGAGAAGAAGAGAAAAGAGACGACAAAACTAAAATTAATACTAAAACTAAACTAAAACTGAGCATTTAGAACAAAAAGAAAACTAATAAAAACTAGCAAACCTGCTCTAAAAACAAATTAAAACTAACTGAATTAGAGAAAAAAAAAAGTCAAAACTTAAATAAAACTAAATTATCTTGAAAAATCCGAAACTATTAGAACCTTGGTACCACTGGGTCTTTATGAGTTAAACACTAAATCACCAAATCCAAAGTTTTACAGTATTTGTTCCAGATTCGTTGTTGATGTGTTTGTGAATCTCCTGCTGATAGTTTCTAACGCCTCTCTGTCCGTTCTGGTCTGTTTCCCGCCTTCAGATGTCTGGTGGACCTGTTGACATGGACCCCCTCACCCAGCTGCTGCCTGGCCTCAGAGGCCCCGCCGGGGCCAAGCAGGGCGGCGAGGATTCAACAACCCCTGGAGGAGGCCCCCAGCTTCAGTCTCCGGCCCCCCAGCCTCAGGCCCAGCTCCAGTCCCCCATGCCTCAGCTCCAGTCCCCCCTGTCCCAGCCCCAGTCCCTTCCCCAGTTACAGTCGCCTTCGCCCCAGCTCCACTCCCCTTCCCCCCAGCTCAAACTGCAGTCCCCCACTCAGCTCCAGCCCGGAGAGGTCAGCACTCCCCGCAACGTAAATGTGAAGAGAGAGCCTCCCGGCACTCCGAACAGAGGTACAGTTTCAACTCAACGAGGGGTGGGGGGAGGGAAGGGGGGGCAGGTAGTGGAAGATAAACCAGACACAAAAAAACATTGACCTACTGTGATAATAATTTTATTTTTCAATAGTTTTAGTCGTAGTAGTAGAGTTTTAGAGTAGATTAGATTAGATTAGATTCAGCTTTATTGATCCTTTGGACACAGCCCTGAGGAATTTAAGGTTACAGTAGCAGCACAACACGGAATGTAAATGTATAAGAAGAATTACAAGAATAAATTGAAAGAAAACAGTAATAACGACAGCTTTAAAACTGGTAGTGGGAAAAAAAAAACAGGCAATTGCACATTAGAAAATACTAGTGGAAATAAATAATAAAGTAGTTGTAATAATAATAATAATAATAATAATGTATAATGTATAATAATTAAAAAAGTAATTATGTTATAATATTCACAGTATGTGTGTATTATTATTATTATTCATTATTTTTCTTTCCCACCACCATCCATCTTTCAAATAAAGGTCTGTAAATAGAGGACGCGCAATTACCTCTGAAAATTGTGCAATAACTTTTTACGTATTTGTGCAATAAGTACATATTTATTCTCTCCTCTTATATTTATTTATTTATTTATTACACTACCTCGCCAGTATTTTATAACTAATTTTGTCTCAGGTGTTTTTTTTGTTTGTTTTGTTTTTATTAACTCTGTGTTTTTAGTGTTGACCCTACGTTGTCATTTCATTCTGCAGTGCATCGTTGATGTAATCTGCCTGAATGACAAAGTTATCTGATTCTGATCAAGTTATTAAAATTTTTGTTAGTATGCATATATGTTAATGAGAATGTTAATAACTTGATAATAAAGTAGTAATAATAATCATCATAATCATAATAATAATGTTAAAGATGTGAGTAATAAAAACAAACATGGGAAATAATTGTGAATTGATGCTGCATGTATATAATGTTTTTTTATGTCATTAAAAAGATTTTACAAAATAAAAAAAAAAGATGACAAGGGGGGGAAGAAATGCTCAGATCATCAATTGTAAATTGGCTTGGAGTCTGGTTTTGACCAACCCTGTATGGAAAGTGTCATGAGATAACTTTTGTTATGATTTGGCACTATATAAATAAAATTTGATTGACTGATCATAGTAACCAGTGTAGAAATACTCTATTAAAAATAAAAAAAAAACGGGACTGTTACTACTGAATTATTAGAAAAATCTGTCAACAGTAGTAGCAGTACGAGCACTAGTAGTAGTAGTAGTAGTAGTAGTAGTAGTAGTAGTAGTAGTAGTAGTAGTAGTAGTAGTGGCTGTTGCCTGTTTTTAGAAGTTGCCAAACCTGTTGATCCAGAACGCTGTAGTATTTCCTCATTCATTCATTCATTCAAACATTGTGAGTATGAATGCCCCCTACTGGCCAATAGTTGTCATTACAACATCAACAGAAGACCCATTGAATCAGTGTCTTTGTTTAGTCGACAACAAAAATCTGATTATTTATTTATTTATTTAGGTCCTATATGATTCATAATATTTTATTTATACTTTCCACTGTGCATCATCTCATTAAATAAAGTGCCGCTGTTGAGGTTTTTATTCTTACTTCCATACAACAGTGGGATTTGTTATTGTTTTTGTCTTCTTATGGGTCAGTTCAGGTCCGCAGTTCCCACCAGAGTCTAATCTAGGCCTCATTTAAAACAATAAAATCAACAGACAAACACAGAAAAGAGGATCCCAGACAGTAAATAAACCAGAGTGTGTCAAGTGTCGGATCAGATGCTTTATGTGCTGTGGTTTGCAGGGCTCAGCGATGGCGGCCCCCCCTCTGGTTGCAGCCTCCAGAGTCAGTCGTCTTTCGATTTCTGCAGTCCCCCCACTCCGAATCAGACACAGGGACAGGGAGACCCCTTCCAGACCCCCAAAGACAGCAGCCCTTTTCCAGAGGCAGAAGTCATCAACCCGTTCAGCTCAAGCACTGGTGTGTAATTAACAGATTACAGCTGAAAATCACAGACGCTCATTAGAATATTCTCCCCTTTTGTGTTTGAAAACAGTCACATGACAAGAATGTGTTTGGAATAACTCCACCTACCGTTGAACTGCCCCCTGTTGGCTGAAAACAGGATTTGAACTGCTGCATACTTTCACCTGGACATTTAACGCTGATTGTTTTGGTCCAAATGTTGTGAAATACTTTCTTTTCCCCAGGTTTAACCAAGATGGATGTGGCAGACTCTCAGTTTCAGCCTCTGGCTCTGTCTGACACCCTGCCCTTTGATGTTCTTGGAAACCCTTTACAAGCTCCCCTGGCATCACCACAAGAGTAAATATTACTGTTGTTACACACTACCTATTCTCTACTATTCAATTCATTCATTCACTTGACCTTTTGGACCCTTTAGCAGGCCAAAACCAGCCAAAACTGGCCCGCTAAAGGGTCCAATTCGACCTGTGGGATGAATTTGTGAAATACTAAAATTCCACTGAAGAAATTAACAGTCAGTGGTGTTAAAAAATCAGTTTAGTTCAGCTTCCACATTCAGACCAATATGATTTAAAGTAGCTCAAATCAGTAAAATGCTATAATTTTAACCTATAAACAATGATAACTCCTAATTTTTCTCTTTGTCTCAGTGTAAAAAAAGCTAAATTACATGAAAATGTTTACATTTACAAACTATCCTTTCACAAAAAATGTGAATAACCTGAAATTTCTTAAGAAAAATAAGTGCAATTTTAACAATTGTCTGCCTGTTACTAAATGTTTTGTGTGTTTGTAGATCCACTCTGATCTGTAAGTTGTAATCTACATATGTAAATAATTAAAGATGAGGTATGATGTTGTTCTAAACAAACTTCAGATTGTTCAATTTCAGGTTGTAAATGATAACCTGGGGTATAATGTTGTTAAAGTTTCAGTTATTTTCCTTAAGAATTCCTTAAAGAATTGCTTGTCAAGGTTCCTGCAGGCTCTAAAAAAAAGTCTTAAAAGTCTCAAATGTACAAATCTGCATTTATTCCTTAAAGTCTTTTAAAAGGTATTAAATTCGATATGGTAGTTCTTAAGTTCTGTTGCTATAAACTTGTTGGCAGTATTGTGTTTAAATGTGTCTGTTAAATGTCCAAACTGCAAAGAAAGTAATGTTAGTCAACTCGGTTCCACCTGTTCCAACCCGGCAATTTATATTAAAATTAGGAACCAATTATTGCTAGCTTTGCAGCCCCCGCTGAGAAATGATCACAGAAATGAAAAATACGAATGGAGAAATACAAATTTAATAATGACTAGTTGGAGAAAAGATCATGAGTTTCCCTAAATTCTAAATTTTTGCCAGTATGGCTGTGAAATAGGCATGAAATTCTGTTCTAAGTAGTCTTAAAAAGGTCTTAAAAAGTCTTAAATTCACTTGTAGAAACCTGTAGGAACCCTGTTTGTAGATGTAAACATTTTCATAATGTAATTTTACTTTTTTCACGTCATTATTTGACTTTTCTGGTTTAGTTGAGGTCATATTATTGTGTATGTGGGCCCTGAACACCCCTGTTTTAACAGATGCAGGTGCACTGCTTGTGATCAGCTGTGTTTGTCTGTGTTTACAGGCAGTGCGTGCCCTGTACACTGGATGAGGTGCTCGGCCCTCCGACCACACCTGAAGCCCGAAACGACGAGAAGGCTCTGTTAGAGCAGCTGGTCTCCTTCCTCAGTGGGACAGACGAGAGTGAACTGGCTGAGCTGGACAAAGCCCTGGGTATCGACAAACTAGTACAGGTGAGTGGGACGGAAATACTGTATGAATAGAATAGAATAGAATAGAACAGCCCTTATTATCATTGTGTGTTCAGTGCAATTAGGTTTGTTACTCCAGTCAGTGCAATATATATATAAAAAAAGTAATACTTCAGAAAATAATAATAATAATAACAATAATAATAATAATAATAATAATTAACTAGAAGCACTCGGAGAGCGCAGACCTCTGCCAAGGCTGATCAGTGGCCCCCCCCCCCCGTGGGCCCCCCCACCCCCGATCACCACCAAAATTTAATCATTTCTTCCTTATCCCATTTCCAACAAACCCTGAAAATTTCATCAAAATCTGTCCATAACTTTTTGAGTTATGTTGCACACTAACGGACAGACAAACAAACCCTGGCAAAAACATAACCTCCTTGGCGGAGGTAATAATGATAATAATACATTTAATTTATAAGCGTCTTTCAGGACACTCAAGGACACTGTACTGCAGAGGATAAAACAGACAATGCATAAAATACAAAGAAGTAAACAAATAGATCAAAGAAAAAATTGCAATACATAAAAATGAGAATGCAAAATGGAGGGTAAGACTTATGGTGGGTAAGCTATTCTGAGGAGGTGAGTTTTGAGTCTGGATTTGAATGTGGGGAGAGAGTCACTGTTATGGATGGATGGTGGGAGGGAGTTCCAGAGCTGGGGAGTAAGAAAAGAACGATTATAAAATTATAAAAACTAAAAATAAGATAAGACTAGAAGCACTCGGAGAGCGCAGACCTCCGCCAAGGCTGATCAGTGGCCCCCCCCCGTGGGCCCCCCCACCCCCGATCACCACCAAAATTTAATCATTTCTTCCTTATCCCATTTCCAACAAACCCTGAAAATTTCACCCAAATCTGTCCATAACTTTTTGAGTTATGTTGCACACTAACGGACAGACAAACAAACAAACAAACAAACCCTGGCAAAAACATAACCTCCTTGGCGGAGGTAAAAATAATTTTTTTTTTTTTTTTTTTACAAGAAGTAAAATAAAAATAGAACTTAGGAAAAAAACAGACATAAAATTTGAATAGACACAATATTAACAGTATGTTTATCTATGAACTCAAGTCTATATAAAAATAGTGCATTTATGTTTGATAAATTTTGAATAAATATTACATTGTTATTGCAAGAACAGAGGATTTTGCATGAACTGCAGAAGATTATTGCACATGATTCACTATATACAGGGTTATTGCACATTTTTGGAGGTGATTGCATGAGGATACATTGAGGGAAGTGATTAGAGGAAGAGCCCCAGAGCTATTATTTCAGGGTTTTGGCAGGTCTAATCCAATAACATTTATTTTAGGCCTTAAATATGTCTTTAATCCTATTTTGACACATTTTATTTATTAATTAGGTTTGCTCTTTTGGTTTTGCTCTTGTGATAATAACCTGCTGCAAGAAAACCTCTAAATATGAACTGGATATGAAAAATTAGAGTTGCTTGGAAAGTCAGGAAAATAGAAAACCACCTAAAAAGTCCCCAACAAACAGCTGATATTATTCTGTATTAACATAATGATCCTAGTTGTAACTAACTCATACAACACTAACAACATTACAGCTATTTCCACCTCTTAAAGTGCATTCATACTGGTCTTCAAACGGTCTAAAATGCAATTTATTAAAACCTGCGTAAAACCCGATGTACACATCTGTTCATGTAGTGAGTTAAGGCTGTTTAATATGTCCTTTAAAAATCTGCAAACAACAAACAAATGTCATTTAATTAATCAAAACAAACGTCATTATTAATGTAATCCACTATATTAATGTTGGCTGCTGCTGCTGGCTCATTTTTGTGCCAATTATCTGCTTTTGGCTGAAATCTTCCTGGACTGCTTTGCAGAATACTAGAGTGTTTTCATTTCTTGTTTAAAGGATAGGATTTCTAAAGGTTTTTATAGACATATATACAGTACGATGCAAAAAGGGTTGTTATTTGAACAAGGTTCTGTTCATACATATGCATTTGTCAGTGTGTGTAGTTATATATGCACAACTGGAATGTACAGCAAATATGTAAACACGATTAAAAACAAAATACTTCATTCATTCGTTTTGAGCAGAAGAAAAATCAAACATCTTTTATGTACAAGGAACTAATGGAACAAGCAAATGTCATGTGCACTAGCAATAAAATAAATTCAATATGTACTGCTCAGAAAAAAGGAATAGAATAGAACAGAATAGAATAGAATAGAATAGAATAGAATAGAATAGGCTTTATTGTCATTACACCAGTTGTTCAACAAAATTGCAGGTGTTCACTGCTAGTGACCATGCACTTGCATCTAAATAACAACACAAAAGACACTGACATATGATGTAAAATTTTTTAAAATGTGCAAATTAGAGATATACTGTATGAAAGGGTAACATTTTAAGAATATGTAAGTAGTATAAAAATGTGCAAATATACTAATGCATACAATGTAAACACATGTAACAAGTGGTACCAGGCTCAACAAACCCCGCCCCTCACGCATATTTTACCCATTATAAGTAAGTTGGAAGATTGAAAAAAAAAAAAATTTAAACTTAGACCCACCTTACCCAAAATGTAATGAGATCCATTCTGGGTCACTGGTAATCTCTAAACCCAGTTTGGTATGAATTCAATCAACAGTTTTGCCGCTGAAGTGTTAACAAACAAATAAAGCGAACCAAAAACAATACCCTTTGCCTCCCCTTTGGGTGTTTTAAAAGTGTTATAGACGTCACTCATTAACATCTGTATTTTTTTTTTTTATTTTTTTTTAGGGTGGCTGTTTTGACCCTTTGCCCCAGAATTTCCCCGCCCAGCAACCCACTGCCACCCCAGTGTCATTGGACCCTAAACTCCCCACCTACCCGTCTCAGTTCACACCAGCTCCACAGGCTCAGTTTCCTCCGGAGCTGGCCACGGTGGGGCCTCAGGGTCTGGGCTTCGGAGCCCCTCGAGGGGCTTTTCCAGGCGGGACGGCCAACCTGGGTCTGAGGCCGGGGATGACCAGACCTCAGGGGATGGGCCCTCAGCTCCGGCTGCCCCCCAACCAGCTCCGACTGCAGCTGCAGCAGAGAGTCCAGGGTCCACAGCAGGTCAGTGCAGCCTCATTTTTATTTTTATTTCAGTTGGCAAAAATATGTATTTACACCCAGTTTTTGTGTATTTGCACTTATTTTTGTGTATTTACACCCACTTTTTGTGTATTTACAACTAGTTTTTGTGTATTTACACCCACTTTTTGTGTATTTACACCCACTTTTTGTGTATTTGCACCCACTTTTTGTGTATTTACAACTAGTTTTTGTGTATTTACACCCACTTTTTGTGTATTTACACCCACTTTTTGTGTATTTGCACCCACTTTTTGTGTATTTCCACTCAGTCTTTGTGTATGTGCACCCAGATTTTATGTATTAACACCCACTTTTTGTGTGTTTGCACCTAGTTTTTTGTTTATTTACACCTAGTTTTTGTGTATTTACACCCAGTGTTTGTGTATTTACTCGTAGTTTTTGTGTATTTCCACTTACTTTTTGCCTATTTACACCCACTTTATGTGTATTTGCACCTACTTTATGTGTATTTACACCCAGTTTATGTGTATTTACAACCAGTTTTTGTGTATTTACGCCTAGTTTTTGTGTATTTGCACCCAGTTTTTGTGTATTTACACCTAGTTTATGTGTATTTACACCTAGTTTTTGTGTATTTACACCCAGTTTTTGTGTATTTACACCTAGTTTATGTGTATTTGCACTTATTTTTGTGTATTTACACCCAGTTTTTGTGTATTTACACCTAGTTTATGTGTATTTACACCTAGTTTTTGTGTATTTACACTTAGTTTTTGTGTATTTACACCTAGTTTTTGTGTATTTACACCTAGTTTTTGTGATTTATCTAATTGGTAACAATACCGGCCTTGGCTCCAGCAGTTTCCTGGGGCTGAATATAATAAGTATTGCACATTAGTATGAAATATTCAGAGGCTGCTTGTATTAATGAAACAACACAGAGGGTTTTTCACACTGGTCTCTGTGGTTTGTTTGGCGGTACCCATGTCTTTGGTTTGTTCTATTCGTTCCTGTATTGTATTGAAGTATTGACCAGTAGCCTTTGGCGTTAGTCAGACCCCGACTGAATAATTCTGAAGCTTCAGATTTCATTTTGTTCTTATTGATTAAAATGCCTCTGCACTTCCTTCTCCTCCCTGTCATTAATACTGACCTTTTCTTTACTCATTCTCTCTCTCTCTCTCTCTCTGCTTCATCTTGTGCTGTCTCTTCTCCTCTTTTTTTTCTTTTCTTCATTCAATAACTGCTTGACCTCTGCTTATCCTCCTCTTTTTCCGGCGTCTCTCAGCTCCAGAACAGGATGGCAGGAATGAATCCATTTCCCGGAGGAGCCCAACATGTTAACATCGGGATTCGTCAAGGAGTTCAACAGCCTCAAATGGCTTCACAAGTGAGTGATATGAGAAGACTTACAGCTCCACTGAGTCGTTTATCTTATTGAAATATCACATATGTAGAGTTACAATTAAACAGTATAAACTCTTTTGAATTAGAACAACGCCCTGAGTCAGGAACTGTTATTGGACTGTTGGTGTGATTTAAGGCTTTTTAGTTTCATTGCATTGTCATTTTGAGTCTGTGAATGTATTTATTACATCACATTTAGTTTTTTGTAACATCAACTCAGCGCAGTGGAATAAAAATATGACATAGCTTGAATACATTTCATGCCTTTCGATATTGTGTTTTTACTGTGGCTGGATTAATGTTGAAACTTATTAAGATGATGTGTTCATGGTCTCATATTGCATATCGTTAACCTTACTGCATTATTGCCTAAGTCATACACTATATGGACAAAAGTATGTGGACACATTGAACTCAGGTGTTTCTTTTCTAACAGGGGTCTGGGATACAAAACAATAATGACAAATCTCATTACTTGTAATATGTAAATGGTTACAGATATCAGTATAGTTCCTATTGGTCACTGATAGAAGTCATATATGGACTCTGACTTAATTAGTTGAGTTCTCCTCCAGTGAAAGTACAGTCCACTTCTATTGGGAGTCTGATCTGCATCCACACCACAGGACTCTGACGTAGAACAGAACCTGACAACCTCACACATTCAACTGGGGATTGATTCAGATAGAACATACCAGTGAGATACAGGGACTTTGGTTCTATTTTTTTAATCAGATCAGGCTGTAATTCAGTCCTTTTCAACCTTGGGGTCGCAACCCCACATGGGGTTGCCTGGAATTCAAATAGGGTTACCTAAAATTTCTAGTAATTGTTAAAAAAAAATAGCTAATAAAAAATATTTTTAATGATTCTATATATATTTCATTATAATTAAAACACCACACACTTTTCCTAATAAAGATCAAGTTCAAATAAAATGCAGGATATAATATCTGAGAGGGCATATCTTGATTGACCCGATCATGTGACCGTGTATGTTGCTACGCTTCAACCTGCCCAGATACAGTCCCAGTGAGAAAACTTGACCAAACAGGAAATGGAAAGATTTTTTTGCCCAGCTATGTTTTATGTTTTGTATCTGCCTGTTATATCTTTACTTTTTGTCAAGCTCCCTTTTTCTGACTCAGGGAAACGCACAAGAATTCCAATGCGCCTATACTGCTTTGTATCTGTGCAAATGGCAAATAAAGTCTATTCTATTCTATTCTATTCTATTCTATTCTATTCTATTCTATTCTATTCTATTCTAAGACATCTAAAGGCGGCCTTACACTGTGCGAGTTTAGAGACGATTTCTCACTCGTGTGACTATTTCTGGGATCGGGCCCGATGTGCCTCTAATCGCGTGTCGTGCTTCGTGCAGTGTACATGGGGTAAAGAGAAGCGATTAGCACCTCACGACTACCTCACGACCAGCAATCGTGTGTTCGCAAGGAAAACGGAGCGGTTTGAAATCCTGCTCGCTCCTCGTGAGTGTATTGTACTGTCAAAGCAGTGCCACAAGCCTCAAATTCTCACACTGTGCATCTCACACCAAAGCATGGTTCCTAATTCTAAGCTTATAGTAAGTAGCTGGCTATTGTCCTAGTACAATTTAGCTTTTGCAGCTTACCTCTAGTTCCCGTTGTAGGACTGACAGCCCATACTGTCCACGTCTGGCCAACCAATTCCTGCACCAAACACGTTGTCGTCGTTTCTTTTTTTTTGATTCCCCGCAGATAAAAGCACATATTGCCAAAGCAACTTGTTGGTTTTTGCTTAGCACAACCATTTCGTGGCTCATGCACATACACAATCGTCTGTAAACTTCTGGATTCCTTGGTATTTTACGTCGTATTTCTGGATACAACACTCGAACGTGTCGTGTGTCCTCTGATGTATGGTCGTACAGTGTGAGCAGTCAGGTCGCGTATGAGCATCGGTTCGTACAATGTGAGAACATGAATCATGAGTCTGACTTTACGAATGATTCGCACAGTTTGAGATGAAGCTGCGTGCAGCGATCGAAATAATCACACAGTGTATGGCCACCTTAAGAGAAAAATGTCTCCGTCTTGAATGTCTGGGGTCGCCAGAAATTTGTGATGTTAAAATGGGTTCACAAGCCAAAAAAGGTTGGAACCACTGCTGTAATTTGTCTGTAACTTTCTCAGCAGCCTCCACTGAATGCCCAGATGTTGGCCCAACGTCAGAGGGAACTCTACAGCATCCAGCACCGCCAGCGCCAGCTTTTCCAACAGAAGGTCATGCTGATGAGACAGAACATGGCAGCCGCTCCCGCAGGAGCCGTGGGGTCCATTGGGACCGCCAGGGTCCCGAAGGGTCCCCCCACCACACCCCAGCAGCAGCAGCAACAGCAGCAGCAGCAGCAACAACAGCAGTTCAACTTCCCACCAGGGTACAGCCCGATGACGGGAAACCCCCCTACCTCACCGAGTCACTTCAGCCCCATGTCGACGGGCCCTCTGGACAACAAACTGTCCGCACGAGTTCCCCTGAACAACCAGACGCTGATGGGTGGCGTGCAAGGCCAGTTCAACAGCAACGTGAACGCCTCGCTGCAGCAGGGCCTGTTCCAGCAGTTTGGAGGGTCTGGTGAGTTTTATTAGTAATGTGACTCCCAAACAGTGTTGTTATTGTATTTATAAATGTTGAAAATATCAATAAAAATTAAAGTAACAAAAAAAAAAAAAGGTCCAATCAAATGACAAAATGCTGCACATTAAATAATTTTCTGTTGAGTCTGATCTGCAAGTAGAAACTAAATCTGCACCCACAGAATTTCCCAGTAAACATTAGTTCTTGTCAATTGTTTGTTCCTGTGAGATGACAGTAACACAGTGTTTTTCAACCTTGGGGTCGGGACCCCACGTGGGGTCGCCTGGAATTCAAATGGAGTTGCCTGAAATTTCTAGAAATTGATTTAAATAAAAACTTACTAATAAAAAATATATGGTGAGTTGACAAAGAGAATCCCAATCCATAAAAGACAAACTGTGAGTCTGAAACTGAAGCACTGTGGTTCTGTTTATCTTTCAAATGTTCACTGTGTTTAAGATGCTGCAGCTTTTTCATAATTCGAGTTAAATTTGAGTGATTGTTTGTTCAGTATTAATTGTCAGCCTTGTAAATCCAAGCTGGGCTGACTGTACATATCCTGACCAAGGAAAACCAAATTCTCCCTTTGTGCAGTAATCTACACCTGGATTTTCTGCCTCCGTCCATAATAATATATATTACATAGCCTAAATGTCATCTAAAATTAACGTTTATTTGCAACATAGTATAACAAACTATTACATGATCAAAAACAAATAAATTTTAGCAGGAATTAATTGTCTCCGTTTTGAATGTCTGGGGTGGCCAGAAATTTGTGATGTTAAAATGGGGTCACGAGCCAAAAAACATCTGGGAACCACTGCAATAACACTAAAAAAAGAAGTGAAAAGAAAAAGAACATAAGCAAGAAGGTAGAGGTCATGTTGCTACTTTTTTTTTTCTCTCCCTGCCAAAGCTATAGTCCAGCAAGACCCATCGTTCCCTCCTGAGATGAGCCCCACCAGCCCCTTATTGTCACCTCAAAACTCCACCTCCCAGAGTCCTCTGCTTCAGCAAGTCCCACCTCCTGGCTACCAGTCACCAGACATGAAGAGCTGGCAACAGACGGGCATGGGCAGCAACAGGTGAATACTCCTAAATATTATCCCACCTATCAAATTTGGTCAATATGCAGGAGTTGTGTGATAAGTGCAGTGAATGAAGGGAATTTCTGGGCCCTAAAATGCTCTAAATGAGAGGAAAGACTGTAAAAACTGTATTAATACATTTTTTACAGGTGTATTTTTGCAGTATGGTCTCTTTAAAGTGTCTTCCACACAGTATGACGGGCTGTTTTCTGTTGTGTTTTGTTTTACAGCCTGTTCAGTCAGTCAGGCCAGAGTGCAGGGCAGGCTTTTGGCCAGCAGGGGGTTTACAACAACATGAGCATCACCGTCTCCATGGCCGGAGGTTCGGGGGGCGTCGCCTCCATACCCCCCATAGGGCAGCCCGTCGGCATGAGCAACAGTAACCTCAGCAATGTCGGTTCAGTGTGCAGTGACCAGCAGGTACGTGATGGTTTGGGTGGTTTCTGTTTATCCATCAGTTTAGTCCTGCAAGAACACTGAAAGGGCTTCGATGTAGTGTTGATGTTCTAAACTGTGACCAGCAGGGGGCAGTCTGATACCAGAACACACTCAGTTCTACCCAAAACCACCATCAAATCAACCCTATGCATCCGCAGTCAATCAGTCACTGAATAAAGTATAAAGATCATTGTTTCCACACGTTTGTTTTATGGACTCAAACTCGTAGACGATTATTTTAACAGTTGCACAAAATAACACTGTGTCTGCTGATAGTTTACATTATAGCTCTGTTAGCTTAGCTCTGTTTATAGACAGCAAACAGCCACAGCAAAACCACAAATCACCTTCATTTTCTATACGGTTTATAGTTAAACTAGACTAAAGTGTAGTAAAACCAAACTATGAGATGGTTTAAACAGACTAAAGGGTGGTGAAACTGATATAAAAGACAGCAAAATTAAATTAAAAGGTGTAAAAAGTGAACTAGAAACTATATAGACTAAATGTTTATGTGCAACATAGTATAGTAAACTATTATGTGACCAAAAACAAATTAATTTTAGGAAAAAAAAGTCTCTGTTTTAAATGTCTGGGGTCACCAGAAATGTGTGATGTTAAAATGGGGTCATGAACCAAAAAAGGTTGGGAACCACTGGACTAACCGCTAATCGCACGGTATTTGATGCAGTGTGAACATACACGCAGAAAGCTTGGAATGCAGACTGATAACAACCCAATTAAAATAATAGTAATAATAAATTGCATTTATAAAGTACTTTTCATTCAACAGAATCTCAAAGTGCTACAGAGAGAAGACAGTCCAATAAAAAAATAACAAAAAATATTTAAAAAAAGTCTTATATATATATATATATATATATATATGTATATATATATATATATATATATATATATATGTGTGTGTGTATGTGTGTATATATATATATATATATATATATATATATATATATATATATATATATATTTATAATAAAATAGAGTGGGCGACACGGTGGTGCAGTGGTTAGCACTCGTGCCTCACAGCAAGAAGGTCCTGGGTTGGATTCCAACACCAGTCAATGGGGGTGGGACCTTTCTGTGTGGAGTTTGCATGTTCTCCCCGTTTCTGCGTGGGTTCTCTCCGGGTACTCTGGCTCCTCCCACCATCCAAAGACATGCACTGATAGGTTAATCGGTTAATCTAAATTGCCCATAGGTGTGAAAGTGACAGTGACTGTTTGTCTCTATATGTTCAGCCCTGTGATGAACTGGCGAAATGTCCAGGGTGTACCCCGCCTTTGCCCATAAGTAGCTGGGATAGGCTCCAAGTGACCCCCGTGACCCTAGTGAGGATAAAGCGGGTTCAGAAAATGAATGAATGAATGAAAATAAAGAGTGGCGTGTACATTTATACAATTCATGAAACACTGTTTTCCTCCCCTTGAAACAGTGTTGTCACTGACTTGTGTGTGGTCAAATAAAGCTGAAGTATTGCTGTGTTTGTGCAGGTGCAGCAGGTTCAGGTGTTTGCGGACGTCCAGTGTACAGTAAACCTGGTGGGCAGTGACTCCTACCTGAACCAGGGCTCCATCGGAGGCGGGACGTCCCAGAAGGGCCCCGGACCCCAGGGCCCCCAGAACAACCAGGCCCAGCAGAAGAGCCTCCTCCAGCAGCTGCTCACCGAGTGACCCCTCCCCCCCCTCCCACCCCCGCCCCTTCTGCTCTCCTACGCCCTCTACTTGTCACTTCTACGCCTCCTCCTCCTCCTCGGAGGTCGGTGCACCGGACCCATTGCTGTCTCTGTCTCACCTTTTCGGATCGATGGATGGATGTTTTCGACGAATGGGCTCAGAGGGGGGTGTGGCTGTGGGAGGAGCCTCGCAGCCCAACCACTTCTGCGCTGGGGGAGGGGAGGGGAGGGGGGGGCGCTCGGGGCTGGTTTTTACCGCCCAGTACTTTCAGAAAAGACTCAACAAGTCAGAAGGAGCAGCAGTGTATTTAAACCTGCCTGTCTAATCTGTCTGACAACCTGTCTGTCTGCCTCAGCCTATTAAAGGCAGTGTTGTCTTGCTGCTCATTCCTCGGTGACCTACTTCCTGCTTCCTGACCCAAGAAAACAACTGCGACGTCATTGTAGATTTGCCAAGTTGTCGTCACTGTCAAATCAGGGCCGGCCTCTTCTTCTTCTTCTTCTTCTTCTTCTTCTTCTTCTTCTTCTTCTTGTTCTTTTTTTGTTGTTTTTTATTTTGTTGTTTTTTTGTTCAGACGGTTTCTGTCGCAGCAGCAGCAGCAGTGCATCTTGGGAGCATGAGTTGCAGCATTACAGCTGAGCTCAGCGTTAAAGTGTGGGGAGTATCCCTCACTTAAACAGCAGCACCTCTGGCTTTTTTTTTTTTTTTTTTTTTTTTAAATTTGTCGGTTTGTTTCGTTTTTTTCTCTGCCTGTCTCTCAGCGATGTGGGAATGTTAAAGGTTTCAGACCTCTGTGGCATTTGTGGGATATAGAAGCTCAGTATCAGCTGGTTCTGTGACTGTCTCTCTATCAGCTACAGTGCCTGGTGGAAGTTTGAGTTTTTCCCGAGCTCTGCTTCTTCTTCTTCTACATATTATTCTATTCTGTTTTTATTTTTTATTTTTGGTTGGATTGTTTTGTTTTTTTGTTGTTGTTGTTTTAAAAGAAAAAAAAAATTCTTCTGCTCTCACCGTCATCATCATCATCTTCATCATCATGATCACCAACCAGAACAAGCTTTTGACAACAGCCAGAATGGACAGATGGATGTAAGGATGGATGGATGGGAGACAGACGGGATGCTGCTCAATTTGGAACTTACGTGTCTTTCTCCCCTGGGAGGAGGTTTTATTATTATTGGTTTTTTTTTCAAAGTATAAGAAAAGAGACTGTTATGATTATTTAACTGTCTGTCCGTCACATTTTACCCCTCACCTCAGCAGCTGTGAATACAGAGCCCGCTCTCGGGTTCTCTCTCTCTCTCTCTCTCTCTTTTTCTCTGTGTATCTTTCATGCTATCTCTCAGCCTATCAGTGTTGTTTGCCATGTGCACCATGCAGGCGGGTAGTATTGTACAGTACAGAAGAACAAAGACTTGGGGATGAGCTCACTCTTCTCTCGTAAACTGCTTCTTTCCTTTGGGGGAATTAAAAAAAAAAAGTGTAAGTAATTGATGACGACTCAGAACAGCAAAACTATGTATAAAGTGATTCGATCCAGGTTTATTTTTTAGTTTCCTTTTTAAAAGAAATTCTAATAATAACATCAGCTCATGGCTTTTTTGAGATTATATATATATATATTTTTTTTTTGTTTTGTTTTTGTTTTTGGCATCATGATATTGTAAAAGCGCTAAATGTTGCAGTGGAGGAGGAAGTTATTCCATCTTCTAAAATGTGAAAAGAAATCCTAAAGCGATTGATTATAACCTGATTCAGCCACACTTTTTTTTTTTTCCTGGAAAAAAAAAACAAAAACAAAAATTTGTCGGATTTGCTTTGTTTTCTCTCGTGGTGACCAGGGAGCTAGTTAGCCATCTTTATTTGCTTTCTCCTCTTTTTTTTATTCTTATGTATGTACAATGCTTTCGAGAATACTTTTCAGACAGTACATGTGTTTGTAACCATTGTATAAAAACAAAAAACAAAACGGTAATACTTTAAAACCACGTTCTTTGCCGGGGGTTTTGGTAACCGACTCGGCAAACGACGCGCTTTTTTTTTGGCTATCGTTCCTTTATAAATGACATTTAAGTAGAGGCTTTAGTAATAGAAGTTCTTAACAAAGATGTGATGGATGATTAATTTTAAAGCTGTCATGAAATTGAATCGAAACAGGACGGGTTGAATCACAAAAAAAAAAAAAACACAGGAAAACGCGAGAAAAAAAATTGTCCTTCTGCAGCTGTTTGATCAGTGTTGTTCCCATTGAGGGTCATTTTTTTTGGGGGGTGGGGTGAGGTGGGGGGATTCGGCCCCCCTCCTCCCTCCACTTCAGGTCCCTGATGAAAACTTCACTCCACTGGCTACACACATACCGTTCTCTGTTGACTACTGTTGCTCAGTCAGACACTGTCTCTCTCAGCGATAACAAAGCTCTGTTAGCAAAAACCCACTTTTTACACACAGTGATGGACGTGCGCTTTACAATACGCAACCCCCGCCCACACGAAAAAAAACAACAACAACCTCGAAACATGATCAGGCACGTTTTATGCAAATGAAACCTCAGTCTGACATTATGGTCTGGATTCTCTGAACAGGCTGGTTTTTATCAAGGAGCGTGCGGTGATTTTAACACAACAGAGGAACTCCAATAATAATAATAATAACATAAAAAAAGTGCATTTATAAAGCACTTACCATTCAACGGAATCTCAAAGCACTAATTTTTATTCACTTTTGTTAAATCTGCCGCCAAATTCCTGTCAAAAATCACCTTTTGTTCCCTGATGGATCCAGTCCTGTTTCTGTTTCTTGGTTCATTGTATTTTTTTTTTTTTTACTTTGTATTTTAACTACATACGGGTGATGAATGAAAGGAAAAACCTTAAAATGTAGTCTCTTCCATCTCTAAGGCCTCCACTGGTCGCATACACTATATGAACAAAAGTATTGGGACACGTTGAATTTCTTCCAAAACGCTTCAGAGATGGTTTTGATTTAATTTCTCCTAACATTAATTTTATTATTTTTTTCATCCATGACTGTGATTTTAAATGTTCTACCTCTACTTATTGATGTTTCTAAACTGTATGGATGAAAATATTGGGACACATGTCTATAGCCGTAAGACGTAAGAAGATTCATGCTGATTTGAGAGAAAATCCTCAATGTTTGCTTAAGTTTAATGGTTTTTCTTGTCAAGTAGAAAGTAGATTGTTAGTCATAGAGTCAGAGCATGAAAATTATTTTAAAAATTTGAAAATTTTATTAGTTATTTATCATTTTGTCATGCGGAATATAACAAACAATCGGCAACAGATAATAGTCACAATCTAATAGCAATGATAATTTAGGTTACAGTTATGAAATCACAATTAAGTTGCCCAATTAATTTAGGGAAATATTGATGTTTTTATCTGAAATCCTCATGAACAGGACATCTTACAGCTATAGACATGATGTGTCCCAATATTTATGTCCATATAGTTTATAAACATCAATATTTCCTTTAAGTTTAATGTTAGATTTTTCTTCCTAAGTGAGATGTGAAGAATGTAGAAAGTTATTATTTACAGTCAGAGCGTGAAAAATACTTCAAAAATGTAGAGGTAGAACATTTAAAATCAGTCATGGATAAAAAAAAAAATGTCGAGATAAATTATAAATTAAGTCAAAACCATCTCTGAGGAATTTTAGAATCAAAGATAATTAACCCAAACTAACCAATGCAGTGATATTCATCTTCATATAAAACTATATTCTGACATTAGTCATCATTGGTTTGTATCCCAGACCCGTTTGAAAACAAACACCTGAATTCAACATGTCCACATACTTTTGTCCACATCATCTTAACACCTTCAGTCAGATTTGGGACCGGTGTTCGGTTAAGTCCACGTGTACATGCTTTTCCTTCTGTTTTGGCCTTTGGTTTCCACGTGAACACAGTTTCAGGTTCCTGTTGTCATCTGGTTATAGGAGCTGTAGATGCTGCGGTGGCTTTTACCTTATCGTTGCTGTTTTTTTTTAAATTTTTTGACTAAAAACGATGCATTTTTGCATAATTTTGGACCTATGTTATGACCATACATACAGAATACCTCAACCTCAACTCAACCTCATAGTCAGCACAGTAACAGTTTGTGTCCGTCACTACATTTCCCATAATGTAACCACATCTATTCTGGGTCACTGGTGATCTATAAACCCAATTTATTATCAATTCAACCAATAGTTTTGCTGCTAAAGTGTGAAAAAAGAAACAAACTGAACCAAAAACAGTACCCCTTGCCCTCCTCAGGGGGCGGGGTTAAAACTCAAAATAAGGAGGATAATATTCTAATAATAAATGCTGATAAATCACTTGAGGAAGTTTAAATATAGAGAAAACTTTGGATTCACTTGGGAGCTGCCAGAAAACTAACACTGGGTCTAAATGGGTTAATTTTTTACATCACAAATACCTAGTTTATGTTCAGTTAATGATATATTTTGCTAAAAAAAAAAAAAAAAAAGTAACTTTTTCTTCAGTTTTATCTGTTTCTGATATAATAGCCCTCAACTTCAATTTGAGCTTTTATGAAAATCTACATGATTAGTGAATTAAATACATGAAAATACCTGATTTTTAATGGAAAAATGCAAAATACAGATTATAATAGTATGATAAATGTTGATAAATCACTTAGTAAGGGTTAAATGTAGAGAAGTGACACCAAAGTAGCACTGGGTCTCAATGGGTTAATGTTTTTTACATCATAAATACCTAGTTTATTTTCAGTTAATGATACATTTAGCTGAAAAAGTCACTTTTTCTTCAGTTTTCTCCATTTCTGATATAACACTCAACTTTAATCTGAGCTTTTATGAAAATCTACATGATTAGTGAATTAAATACATGAAAATACCTGATTTTTTAAATGGAAAAATGCAAAATCCATATTATAATATTAGAATAAATGTTGATAAATCACTTAGTTAGGGTTAAATGTAGAGAACTGACACCAGAGTGGCACTGGGTCTAAATAGGTTAATTTTTTACATCACAAAAAACTAGTTGTTTATTTTCAGTTAATGATATATTTTGCTGAAAAAGTCACTTTTTCTTCAGTTTTCTCTGTTTTTGATACAATAACCATTATCTTTAATCTGAGCTTTTATGAAAAACTACATGATCAGTGAATTAAGTACATGAAAATACCTGATTTTTTAAATGGGAAAATGCAAAATACAGCGGACAATATTAGAATTAATGCTGATAAATCACTTAAACATGGAGAAAAAATTAATTGGGAACTGACACTAAAGTAGCGCTGGGCCTTAATGGGTTAAAAACCTTCCCAAACCCATGTACATGTGGACTGAACCTTCACACTTTCCACCACTTTCATCCAAAAACACCAAATGTGGGACGTCCTTTTGGAAGGAGGCTCCGTTCTCCGCCTTCTGACGACGCCGGTGTTGGTTTTTCCTCTAATCCGTCACCCGTCTGTACCTTCCGTCGTTAAAATCGCAGACTCTGCGGAGGGGTTTGCGTACGTCGGAGCGCAGGCCTCGGCCGTTCCGTAGGCTTTAGGAAGTTTCATCAGCCCGTGTGTAAATGTTGACGTTCCAGATGTGCTGGCTTCAGGTCAACATGCAGTGGAATAGGGCTTTCCTGTGTACTGTTTTTACAGACGTTTTCACCGTATGCAACATGACTCGAATCGAAAAAAGAGGGATAGTATGCAAGGTCAACATTCCACCTACAACTCCTCCAATGTTGTACGATGTGAGAACCACTTTGTGCGCAGACGGAACCCAAACAGCGGCCCAGGAGCAGACGGAGCAGCTTTAAGGACGCTCAGAAACGCAGGAAATCTCAGCCTCTCGGATTTCTGCGCGGCTCAAACGTGATCTGACGGACGTTTTATTGTAAATCTGTAAAAGAATCAGTAGGTTTTTAGCAGCTGTTTAACTCTGCGCCTTCAGCTGATTGGCTCTGTTTCCACCGAGGTCTGATGGGAGAAAATCAACCTGTTTATTTAGAATTACACTGTGTGGACAAAAGTAATGGGACACGTTGAATCCAGGGGTTTCTTTTCTAACAGGTCATGTCTACAGCTGTATGATGTCCTGTTCATGCTGATTTGAGATAGAAATATCATTTATTGTTATGTTTTTCAACAAAACAATAACGACAAATGTCAGAATGTAATTTCATATGGGGATAAATATCATTGCATTATTTAGTTTGGTTTAAATCGTTATTGTTACTGAGATGGTTTTGACTTAATTTCTCCCAAAATTGATTTTATTATTATTTTTTTTAAATCCATGACTGATTTTAAATGATCTACTTCTAAATTTCTAAAATATTTTTTCAGACTCTGACTGTAAATAATAATTTTCTACTACAACTACTAGAAAAATCTACCATTAAACTTAAAGGAAACATTGGTGTTTAGAAATTATATGGACAAAAGTATTGGGACACAGTGAATTTCTTCCAAAATGCCTCTGAGATGGTTTTTACTTAACTTCTCCCAGTATTGATTTTGTTTTATTTTTTAATCCATGACTATGATTTTTAATGTTCTACCTCTAAATATAAACTATAAAAGTATTGGGACACATCATGTCTACAGCTGTAAGATGTCCTGTTCATGAGGATTTGAAATAAAAATGTCATTTATTGTTTTGTTTTTCAACAAAACAACAATGACAAATGTCAGAATATAGTTTTATATGGGGAAAAATATCATTACATCGGTTAGTTTGCTTCCGAAATGATATTTTTTTTCTCAAATCCTCATGAACACGACATCTTACAGCTGTAGCCATGATGCGTCCCAATATTTATGTCCATTTAGTTTAGAAACGTCAATATTTAAGAGTAGAACATTTAAAATCATTGTCCTGGATAAAAAAAATCGATTTTGGGAGAAATTAAGTCAAAACTGTCTCAATAACAATGATTTAAACCAAACTAACCCAGTATAAAACTATATTATAACATTTGACCCCTGTTAGAAAAGAAACCTGAATTCAACGTGTCCACATAGTGTTCGAAATTGTCCAAAAATAGTGAAAAATCCTTCTTCAGTCCTAAAATAATGTGTTCAGATGGAATTTTGTTGTGAAGGTATCCAGTTTATCGTCACTAAAGAGACACGAAAATGCTGAAATTGATGAGGATTTGGGCTCATTTGATTTAAATGATTGACAGATAGAATATTTACACAGCTTCAGTCCTAAATGGAGACTTTTCTGGGGTCAAATAAAGACCCCAGACCCTCATCCAGACCCTGGAAACGCTCTAAACCCTCAGACGGCGTCGTGTTTTAGGCGAAAACTTTATTCTGCGGAAACGGAACTAGAAAGCGAAAGCGACTGAATGTATCGTCATCGAGTCCCGCCTCTTTCCGCAGACGTCCGACGCCCCTTTAACCCTTCCTGTTCAGAGTCCGGATGTGGTTTCCGTGGCGATGGCGGCGGCGGCGTCTCTGTTTAAAGCTTCCCTCTACCTCCACACAGAGACGTCCCACCGTCCCACCACGGACAAACTGAAAAGGAACATGTCGAAACACGAGCGTTTTACGGAAAAATAACTGAAAAAAAAAAAATCAGCTGTGAAACATGTAGGTCGTCATGGTAACAGATCAGGAAAACGAGCGTCGGTTGTGGTTCTGGTTCCTGCGCCGCCGTTCGGGTCGACACAAAGTGGGTCCAAAAAAAAAAGAAAAAACATGTATTTGTCGACGGATTTTTGTTAGCGCCAGCCTCCTCTTGTTTGATGATTTCACACATAAGCCCCGCCTCCTTCCCCTCCCTAACCCCGCCCCCTCCTTTTCCTCCTTTTCACTTTCTGCATGGAATAGGCATTCCTATGGAAGTGGTTTCCGTGACAACCCAGTTCAAAATGCAGAACCTCCAACAACTGTCAGCGTATCCTACAAAACGCAACATGCCAAATACGACCCATGCATTTATTTATGGAATCTGTGTTTTTTTTTTTTTTGTTTTTTTGTTTTAACGCAACAGGAAACAACAGCCCCTCCCCCCTTTCTTCTTCTCCTCCTCCTCCTCCTCCTCACTACGATTAACAGGTACAAGGTTAGGTTCTTTTATAACATTGGTTTCAAAAATGTTAACATAATGTATATAACAGAGAAATGTGAATATGTATTTGTTCAGAATCAACGGAAAAAAAAAAGTAGTGCTCCGAGTTTGTGGTAAAATAACTACTCGCCTCCGTCATTGTTTTTATTTTGATGTTTTTGATTTTCTACTTTTTTATTTTTTCTGATGATGTATGTATGTATATGACTATCAAAGTGAGTGCGTAAGTACGTACGTATGTATGTGTGTAAGTGATTAATACTGTATATCTGGTGTTCTCTAAGATGGAAAAGTGGAAGATGTCCTGGTTTGATTCTTTTCTTCTTTTTACTCTTTAGACCCTGCACAGTACCTGTGGCTGTTCAGATATAAAACTATGCCAGAGAATGGTTTTTAAGCGACTGCTGAATGTGATTTTACTGAGAGAGAAAGCAGCGTGGACTGGCTTTTTTTTGTACGGGTTAATTTAAAAAAAAAAAACAAAAATGGAAAAAAAAAAACACAAAAAAAAAGGCCATATTATTTAATTTTTTTTTTTTTTTCTCTCTGTTGTCAAACGTTTTAAGCAGATGTGGGAGAGTGGAGCCTTGGTTTTATGGAGAAGCATCGCCTGGTTCTGGTTGTTGTGTTTATGAGTGGGATTTTATGTTGTTGTTTTTTTATTGTCTGATTGATGAAGCTTTTTTTTTTTTTTTTTTTTCTTGCATTCGTCAATAGTAAATGACCAAAGCTTCAAGATGTTTTAACAGATATCATATGCAAACCTCCTCATCACTGGACGTAAATGTAGCGGCCCTGGTCTGTCACATCTGTCGTTTGTTCTTCTTCTGCTGCTGCACCTTTTCACCGTTACTTCTGCCTGTTCTGTCCTTTTTTTCTGTTCGATATAACGTGGCCTCTCAGCAGTAACAGTACATAGTCAGGTCCGTTTAGATAGAAAGACGTCTCCACTTTTTGCCAATCGAGGTCTTTTCTTTTTTTTTTTTTTTTTTTTTTTTTTTTCTTTGAGCCTGAAGTGCTATCACTTGTTTACAGGAAAGAAGTTAAAAAAAAAAACATGTCAACCGTTAGCTATGCACCTTAAATGAAACAAGCATTTCCTCACCTGGAGCACCACAGAAATCAAACGCAGATTTAACAAAACAAACAACAAAAAAACAAAAAAAAAACAACACAACCCCACCCCAGTCCCTTCAGTGTTCTACATCTGATGACGTTTCTCAGCTTTTAATCTCATTACTTTATACCAAACTTGAGGTGCCTCGTGTATATATATATTTTCCGCAGTAAAGTTTGCTCCTTTGCTGTTTAACAATAATAACCTTGTTAACCAGGGTTTTTTTTAAGAGAAAACATTTTTTCACCTTTATAAATAATAATAATAATTAAAAAAGAAGTATTTTAAATGACTTTTTTACAACACGTAGAAGATTAATCAAATTATTCCAGGAATTTGCAAATACAATCTAATTTTGCACTTTATATCAAGAGTGAAAAGGCCATCGGAAACTGCTTCAATCAGATCAGTATTCGGAGATCCAGTAATTAGTCACATCCCCCTGAATGTATTAGGAAATACGTTAGTCGAGGAATTCGAAGTCAAACTGAATCAGGTTCTCGTCCGAACTCAACATCTTCACCTTCTTTGTATGT
This sequence comes from Sphaeramia orbicularis, assembly GCF_902148855.1. Classification (NCBI taxonomy): domain Eukaryota; kingdom Metazoa; phylum Chordata; class Actinopteri; order Kurtiformes; family Apogonidae; genus Sphaeramia; species Sphaeramia orbicularis. The sequence continues at coordinate 46,174,855 of NC_043979.1, read as the reverse complement.
TCTCTCTCTCTTTCCGTCTTCGCCGGTCGATCCTCAGTAAATATACTATGCCAGTCTTCTTCAGGTGACTCCTCCTCTTCCTCTTCTTCCTCCTCCTCTTCCTCTTTTCTGCCGATAAACCTCCTCCAGCTTGACTCTCAGAACATTCCTGCTCACGACACCAACACTTTCGCCGCCTTTCACGTTTGTTTTTTTTCTCCTTCGAACTTCGTGTTTTTCCTTAAACCAAGGTGGACACAAAGCGCTTTGTTTTTAGTAAAAACAGAAAAAAGTGTTGCGTGAGACTTACCTCTGCTTTCTAGCAAACAAACCGTGCACTGACACTAACGACAACACACTTAAACTTGTGTTGCGCATCCTCTCGTCTCGTTCTTCGTCTCGTCACTTTTTGCGCTGCCTAATGTCAAAAAAAACATTTCGCTTGTGTTAATACCAGGATCGGACTAATTGCTGGTGTAGGTGTCAGGGATAATTACTGCAAAAAAAACCTTAAATATATTCCACAAAATGGTTCAGTTTGATCTGCGAAGGCAAACGGTCGTGGGCCGTGGTTGGTTCTAACCGGTGTTTTACGGAAGTAAATCTGTCTCATCGGGTTTTGAATTATAAAAGCCACTGAATTTCTAGCACTGAATTTTGTTGCACTGAAGTTAAGTATCTGAATTTTTTCGGCGTCACATGACCAACCTAATGTATTTTAATTGGCTGGCTGTCAGTTCGACTTGAGATAGAATCGATTGCTTATCCTTGGTGTCCTGGACGTGTGATGGGAATTTTTTGCATCTGAATTTTTTTGCTTCTGAAATTTTGCGTCTGAATTTTTTTTTTTTAATTCTAAATTTATGAACACAGTAAAATTGAGAGACAAAAAGTTTAGATACTTAATTTCAGTGCAAAAAAAATTCAGATGATTTCAGTTGAAAAAGACAAAATTCAGATAATTTCATTGCAAAAAAAATCAGATAATTTCAAAAAAAAAAATTCAGATGCTTAATTTCAAAAAAAAAAATCAGATACTTAATTAAAAAAAAAAAAAAAATTCAGATACTTAATTAAAAAAAAAAATTCGGATACTTAAGTTAAAAAAAAATTCAGATATTTAATTTTTTTTTTAAAAATTCAGATACTTAATTTTTAAAAAAATTCAGATATTTAATTTCAGGAAAAAATTCAGATACTTAATTTAAAAAAAAAATTCAGATACTTAATTTAAAAAAAATTTCAGATATTTAATTTCAGTGCAAAAAAAATTCAGATACCTAATTTAAAAAGAAAATTCAGATACTTAATTTCAAAAAACAAAATTCCGATGCTTAATTTCAGTGCAAAAAAAAAAAAAAAAATCAGATACTTAATTTCAGTTGAAAAAAACAAAATTCAGATAATTTCAGTGAAAAAAATTCAGATACTTAATTTACAAAAAAATTCAGATGCTTAATTTCAGTGCAAAAAAATTCCGTGCCAGAACTTCGCAGGCTTTTCGAACTGAAACTGTGCTGATCCAGGTTTGCGTCCGTCGTACCCCCCCCACCGTCCTGCTCCGTGTGTTCCCGCTCATTCCTAACGCAGGTTTCAGAGCTTCATCTCGCGTGAACGTTACAACGGCGTCAGTATTCGAGTATCGTAAGTGCTGCCTTAATCGGGACTGAGGTTGGAAATGGTTCAGAGATTCGTAACGAAGGCTTCTTCTTATTATGAACTCACCACTTTGTGTGTTTTTTTTTGTTTTTTTTTGGGGTGGGGGTTGGGGGGGTTTGATGCTTTCTCTGGAGAATTTGAGAAAAAAAAAAAAAAGACCAAGGTTCCACTTTCTCCCCTGTACAAATTAATATAAATAAATATATATATTATATATATTATACATTTTACTCATTTTTGTCCAGTTTTGTATTTTACACTCATGTAAAGTTTGTTTTTAAGAGGCATCGGAGCAGCTATTACAAGACAATATGAGTGACAATGTTCATCTGGGAGAATTTTATGCATGTTATATTTTCTCTTTTTCTCTCTCTCTGTCTCTTTAATAGCCCCCAGACCCCTCCCCCCAAACCCCCACCCCCCCACCCCCTGTTCAGGTGTGTAACGTGAATTAAAGAAATCTACCTTTTCTTTGGAATGTTGTAGACAATCAGTCTCAGGCCGGGTCCAGTCCCTGCAGGAGTGAGAGCCCTGTAGGCTGATAGACAAACGCCCTTTTTTTGTTTTTGGTTTTTTTTTTGTTTGTTTTTTTTGTTTGACGATTTTATTAAAAAAAAAAAACTCTTTATTTGCATCTACTGGAAGTCTAAATTTGGAGGTTTGTTCATTCATATGTTCGTGGCTGCTCAAGTTTACACACACACTTCTCTACTACACTCAAAAACACAAACACCTCGTGCATTTGATCCCTCTGCTTTTTATTTCCAAGGTGAGGATGCCAACCTTGAGGAAATGATGCTTTGACTAACAAATCTATAACATCTATGAATGTGGGAATGCAACACATTGCAATAAAAGCACCATTTGAAATGCACCACGTCGTCCTGTACCTTCTGTCCGCCGACGGTTCCAGAGATATTCAGTTCTTCCACAGCAAGAAAAATGGGTTTGAAGGATAAAAAAAATGGATGTTGTCGGGTGTAAATATTAAATCAGCCTGTTTATTATTATTATTCATAAGCTTCGAAGTGTAGAAAAGGCAAAAAGACACTTATTAATCTAGATTTGATTAAAATAAATAAATAACATCCTGTTAGCCAGGTTAAAAAAGAACATTTTTCACCTTTATAAATAACAAAATATTTAAAATTATTTTTTTTTATTTTTTACATGTAGAAGATGAATCATATTATTTCAGGAATTGCCAGTATTAATTTTGTACTTTATATTAGGCGGTTTCCAAAGGTATTCAGTACTTCCACAGTAAGGAAAAATGGATTTGAGGATAAAAAAAATGGATGTTGTTGGTGCAGACGTTAGGTCGACATGTTTATTATTATATTCATAAGGATCACAATAGAAAAGAAAAAAAGACACTTACTGATCTACTTTATCACAGATTTGTTTTTTTTAATGACTATATCCTGTTGAGTTTGGTTTTTGTTTTTTGGGTTTTTTTTAAACTTTTTTCACCTTTACAATAAAAACAAAATATTTAATGACTTTTTTTTTTACACATGGAGAAGATTAATCATATTTCAGGAATTTGCAAATATTAATTTTGTACTTCATATTAGGCAGTTCTAAACGTGTCAGTACTTCCACAGTAAGAAAAATAGATTTGAAGGATAAAAAAATGGATGTTGTCGGGTGTAAATATAAATCAGCCTGTTTATTATTATTATTCATAAGCTTCGAAGTGTAGAAAAGGCAAAAAGACACTTATAATCTATATTTGATTAAAATAAATAAATAACATCCTGTTAGCCAGGTTAAAAAAGAACATTTTTCACCTTTATAAATAACAAAATATTTAAAATTATTATTATTATTTTTTTTATTTTTTACATGTAGAAGATGAATCATATTATTTCAGGAATTTGCCAGTATTAATTTTGTACTTTATATTAGGCGGTTCCAGAAGTATTCAGTACTTCCACAGTAAGAAAAATGGATTTGAAGGATAAAAAAATGGATGTTGTCGGTGCAGACGTTAGGTCGACATGTTTATTATTATTATTCATAAGGATCACAATAGAAAAGAAAAAAAGACACTTACTGATCTACTTTATCACAGATTTTTTTTTTTTAATGAATAATATCCTGTTGAGTTTTGTTTTTGTTTTTTTTGGGGTTTTTTTAAACATTTTTTCACCTTTACAAATAAAAACAAAATATTTTAAATGACTTTTTTTTTTTTTACACATGGAGAAGATTAATCATATTTCAGGAATTTGCAAATATTAATTTTGTACTTCATATTAGGCAGTTCTAAAAGTGTTCAGTACTTCCACAGTAAGAAAAATAGATTTGAAGGATTAAAAAAAATGGATGTTGTCGGGTGTAAATATTAAATCAGCCTGTTTATTATTATTATTCATAAGCTTCGAAGTGTAGAAAAGGCAAAAAGACACTTATTAATCTAGATTTTATTTTTAAAAAATTAATATCTTGTTAACCAGTTTAAAAAAAAAAAACATTGTTCACCTTTATAAATAAGAAACAAAATATATATATATTTTTTTTTTTTTTTTTTACACGTAGAAGATTGATCATATTATTTGAGGAATTTGCAATATTAATTTGTATTTTATATTAGGCAGTTCCAGAAGTATTCAGAACTTCCATAGTAAGAAAATGGATTTGAAGGATAAAAAAATGGATGTTGTCGGTGTAAATATTTAATCAGCCTGTTTATTATTATTATTATCATTATTATTATTATTATTATTATTATTATTATTATTATTATTATTATTCATAGCTTCAAAGTGTAGAAAAGGCAAAAAGACACGTATTAATCACTTTATATTTGATAAAAAAAACAACAACAATAACCTGTTAACCAACTTTTTTTTTTCACCTTTATAAAAAAAAACAAAATTTTAAATGACTTTTTTCTAAACACACAAGAGTAATCATATTATTCCAGGAAATTGCAAATACTAGTTTTGTAACTTTATATTAGGCAGTTCCAGAAGTATTAAATACTTCTGCAGTACGAAAAAATGTATTTGAAGGATAAAACTGGATGAAAAATGGATGTTCTCAGGTGCAAATATTAAACCGACATGTTTATTATTATTATTCATAAGGGTCAAAGTGTAGAAAAGGCCAAAACACTTATTAATCTATTTTATATCTGATCAAAACAAAAACAGATAGCTCCTTTGCTGTTCAACAATAATAACCTGGTTAACCAGGGTTTTTAAGTTGTTCACCTTTAGAAATTAAAAAAAAGTGACAAAATATCCCAAATGTCTGCCATCACCACCTGTTTACTGACACTTATGTGCATTTTCAGATTAATAAGAACTGAAAAAACAAGACAAAACTGAAAAACATGTAAATTCAGATGTTTTCTGGATCATAAAACCTTGTAGTTATTCTTTAAAAAAAAATAAAAGTATATTTCAGAATAAAGTCTTAACCCTCCGGTGTCCCGTCCAGTGAGGCCCTTACTAAGCACCAAGTGTGCCTTTTTGGCACACTTGTAGAATAATGTCAAAAATTTTTTCGTACAGTTTGTTATTAATTCTTTTACACTTTTTTCCATTTCATCAACTTGAGCTGTAAATAAAAATACCAAATACTCAATAATTGTCACATTTTTTAACCCTTTAAATGCCGTGTTTGTTATGTAAACAAACCCTTTTTTTGGATGCAAAAAAACAAAAAAAAAACAAAACAAAAATTTTTTTCAATATACTCCATAAAAAGTGGATCACATATTATTTGATTTTTTCATCCTGGCATTTGTCAATTATTAACTCCAACACTGGTTAATTTGCATTATTATTTTTGGCGCTAGGTCAAATGTTCAAAACTACTAGCATCTGTCACCAAGTGTGCGTAAAATGCACACCTATAAATCAAACTATTAAATATTATATATTGATTTATTTTTCTGCTCTAATTTGATTTTATTTTTGTAAATCCAGCTCAGTCCTAATCCTACAGATGAAATGTTAGAAATAGTGCGTTTTATGCACACTTGGCAGACAGATGCTAGTCTGGTCATTTTCTTTTGTTTACAACGTGCGCAGTTTAGTTGGTGGACAGAATTTTAAAGATCATGCACAAATGAACAACTTTTGAATTTTAACCTTATTTAAATTGTGAAAAATAATATGAAGTTTTTTAACATGAAGTGCAAAGTGTGCCTAAAAGGCGCACCTGGATACCGGAGGGTTAATATTGTCAGTATGGGTGAGGGGTCTCCTCCGAAATGAAGCCAGTGTAAATTTATGTTAATGTTGTAGTTCCACTGATGGACACTAGGTGGTGCAAAAAAACTCTGAAAATCCTTTTCTTTCTTTTTTTTTTTTTTTCCAGGAGTCCTTCCAGTCTCAGTGGTTTTATGTGAACCTTCTAAAAGCTCATCAGGTCCATCTGTACATTTTCTCTCCATTAATCGGATCTCAAACTGGACTTTCTTTGTATTAAATAAAATCCTGGAGCTGGTTCCATCAGGTCTGAAGGACCAGAACCACTGACCTACAGTTCTGTTGGTTTTTGTTCCATGAAGACGCGTTCATTCATTTAGTTCAGATCTTTTCTCTTGGTCAGTGCTTCCAGTTGTGTGTGTGTGTGTGTGTGTGTGTGTGTGTGTGTGTGTGTGTGTGTGTGTGTGTGTGGTGTGTGTGTGTTAGGGCGTTCGTCCAATCAGATTTCACCGTCATGTGTTGCCGGGTAAAAAAAAAAAATTCCAATCATATTTCTTTATTCTTCAACATGACTCTAATCGTCCGTCACAAACAAATCCAACTCCAGATCTGGTGTTTTTTCTTTTTTTATGATAAATTATTATTTTGTAAAATCCTTTAAGTATTTAATTAATTTAATTATAATGACAAAACTTGCCGCGTTAAAATAATTAATCTGGA